>NW_025927370.1:0-28621 GCF_016906955.1 Phacochoerus africanus
TTTCTCCGTAATGAGTTTTTCATTTGCAGGATGCAGCTCACAGGAGCTCGGTTGGGGCCGTTGGGGCGACAGGGCCTCGGCGATGAGTGTCCTAGCTTACACAGGGGGCAAGGAAGGGGCCTGGGCGCATAAGGCCCTCGCCCATGTAATCCTGCTTCCCCATGAAGGAGATCACGTTCGGAGTGGGTTTTAGGTGCCGGAGACCTCCAGCAAAGAGGCACCGCCTAGGGAGCAAGGGGCAGGCCAGCCCCACATTCCCCGATGGAGATCGGAGTGCTGGGTGAGAAACAGCTTGCGTTACTTGCCTGAGCTGAGGTGCGTTGGGGCAGTTTTTTCGGTGAGGAGAGTTTCACTTTGCAGGATGCAGCTCCCAGAAGCTCGGTTTGGGCCGTTGGGACGATAGGGCCTCGGCTCAAATTGGCCTATGTGGCTCAGGGGGTACGGTTGGTTCCTGGGAGCAGATGGCCTTCGTGGACAAAATCCTGCTTCTCCACATAGGAGAACCCTTTCAGAGTGGGTTTTAGGAGCCGGAAAACCACAGAAAAAACAGCAATGCCCAAGGAGCCTGGGTCAGTCTAGCCCAGAGTTGCCCGATGTAGAGCAGATGGCCGGGTGAGAAAATGGCTTGCGTTGCTTTCCTGAGCCGAGGCGTGTTGGGGCTGTCGTTTGCTCCAAGAGGAGCGATTCACTTTGCAGGATGCAGATCCCAGAAGCTCTGTTGCACCTTTGGGGGTGACCAGTCCTTGGCGCTGAGCAGCCGAAAAGGCTCAGGGGGCATGGCTACTTCCAGTGCGCAGAAGGCTTTTGCATGCCAAATCCGGCTCCCCACGTAGAGAACACGTTCGGAGTGCGTTTCAGATGCCGGAGACCGCCAGCAAAGCAGCATTGCGCAGGGGGCCAGGGGCTGCACAGCCCTGCTTTGACCTATGGAGAGCGGAGGGCCGGGTGAGAAAATGGCTTGCGTTGCTTGCCTAGGCAGAGGCTCGTTGGGGCATTATTTTCAGTGAGGAGAGTTTCACTTTTCAGGATGCAGCTCCCAGAACCTCGGTTGGGGGCGTTGGTGCGACGGGACCTCGGCTCTGAGCGGCCAAGCTGGCTCAGGGGGCATGGCTGGGGCCTGGGCACAGAAGGCTTTCACGCACCAAATCCTGCTTCACCATGAAGGAGAACACATTCAGAGTGGGTTTCATGTGCCGGAGACCGCCAGAAAAGCTGCAGTGCACAGGGAGCCAGGTGCCCCCCAGCCCCGCTTTGCCCGATGGAGGGCAGAGGGCCGGTTGAGAAAACGGCTTGCGTTGCTTTCCTGAGCAGAGGCGCGTTGGGGCTGTTGTTTGCTCCGAGAGGAGCGATTCACATAGCAGGATGCAGCTCCCAGAAGCCCAGTTGTGGCTGCCGGGGCGAAGGGGCCTCGGCGCTGACCGGCCTACCTGGCTCAAGTGGCATGGCCTGGGCCTGATTACAGAACGGCTTTACGCACCAAATCCTCCTTCGCCACGAAGAAGAACATGTTCGGAGTGGGTTTCAGGTGCCAGAGACCTTCAGCAATGCAGCAGTGCCCAGGGAGACAGGGGCAGTCCAGCCTCCCTTTGCCCGATACAGAGCGGAGGGCCGGGTGAGAAAACGGCTTGCGTTGCTTGCCTGAGCAGAGGTGCGATGGGGCAGTTTTTTTGTGAGGAGAGTTTCACTTTGCAGGATGCAGTGCCCAGAAACTCAGATTGGGCCACTGGGGTGACGGGGTCTCTGCGATAATCGACCAAGCTGGCTCAGGGGCCTTGGCTGGGACTTTGGCACAGAAGGCCTTCACACGCCAAATCCTGCTTCCCCACAAAGAAGATCACGTTCAGAGTGGGTTTCAGCCATGGGAGAACCCCAGCAAAACCGCAGTGCCCACGGAGTCAGGGGCAGTCCAGCCCCGCTTTGCCTTATGGAGAGGGGAGGCCCGGGAGAGAAAACAGCTTGCATTGCTTTCATGAGCAGAGGCGCGTTGGGTCTGTTGTTTGCTCTGAGAGAAGCGATTCTCTTTGTAGGATGCAGCTCCCAGAAATCAGTTGGGCCTTTGGTGTGACGGGGACTCGGCGCTGAGAAGCCTAGCTGTCTCAGGGTGTATGGCCTGGGCCTGAGTGCAGAAGGCACTTGCGGGACAAATCCTGCTTTGCCACGAAGAAGAACACATTCAGAGTGGGTTTCAGGCCCTGGAGACCGTCAGCAAAGCAGAAGTGCCCAAGGAGCCAGGGGCAGCCGGGCCACCCTTTGCCCGATGGAGATTGGAAGTGGGGGTGAGAAAACGGCTTGTGTTGCTTTCCTGAGCAGAGGCGCTTGGGGCTGTTGTTTGCTATGAAAGGAGCGATTCACTTTGGAATATGCAGCTCCCAGTAGCTCGGTTGTGCCCGTAGGGGCGACGGGGACTCGGCGCTGAGCGTCCTAGCTGCCTCAGGGGGCATGGACTGGGCCTGAGGGCAGAAGGCCTTTACGCACCACATCCTGCCTTGCCATTAAAAAGAACGCATTTGGAGTTGTTTTCAGGCACCGAAGTCCTCTAGCAAATCAGCAGTGCACAGGGAGCCAGGGGCATCCCAGCCCCGCTTTGCCCGATGGAGAGCGGAGGGCCGGGTGAGAAAACGGCTTGCGTTGCTTTCCTGAGCAGAGGCGCGTTGGGGCTGTTGTTTGCTCTGAGAGGAGCGATTCACTTTGCAGGATGCAGCTCCCAGAAGCTCGGTTGGGCCTTTGGGGTGACGGGGCCTCGGAGCTGATTGGCAAAACTGGCTCAGGGGGAATGGCTGGGGCCTGGGCGCAGAAGGCCTTCACGCACCAAATCCTGCTTCCCCACGTAGGAGAACAAATTCAGAGTGGGTTTCAGGTGCCGGAGACCTCCAGCAAAGCAGCAGTGCCCAGGGAGACAGATGCAGTCCAGCCTCGCTTTGCCCTATGGAGAGCGGAGGGCCGAGTGAGAAAACAGCTTGCGTTGCTTGCCTCATCCTAGGCGTGATGAGGCTGTTGTTTGCTCTGCAAGGAGAGTTTCACTTTGCAGGATGCAGCTGACAGGAGCTCGTTTGGGGCCTTTGGGGCAACTGGGCCTCGACGCTGAGCGTCCTACCTGGCTCAGGTGGCATGGCAGGGGGCCTGGGCACAGAAGGCCTTCACACACCAATCCTGCTTCCTCACGAAGGAGATCAGGTTCGGAGTAGCTTTTAGGTGCCGGAGACCTTCAGCAAAGCAGCACTGCCCAGGGAGCAAGGGGCAGTCGAGCCACACATTGCCCAATGGAGAATGGAGGGACGGGTGAGAAAACGGCTTGCTTTGGTTGCCTGAGCAGAGGCGCGATGGGGCAGTTTTTTCGGCGAGCAGAGTTTCACTTTGCACGATGCAGCTCCCAGAAGCTTGGTTTTCGCCGTTGGGGCGAAAAGGCCTCGGCGCTGAGCGGCCTAGCTGGCTCAGGGGACATGGCCTGGGCCTGGGCGCAGAAGGCCTTCGGGAGCAAAATCCTGCTTCCCCACGAAGGAGATCATGTTTGGAGGGGGGTTTCAGGTGCCGGAGAACTCCAGCAAAGCTGCAGTATGCAGGGAGCCAGGGGCAGCCCAGCCGCACAGTGCCGGATGGAGAGCGGAGGGCCGGGTGAGAAAACGGCTTGTGTTGCTTGCCTGAGCATAGGTGCATTGGGGCTGTTGTTTGCTCCTAGAGGACATTTTCGCTTTGCAGGATGCTGCTCCCAGAATCTGGTTTGGGGCCGTTTGTTGTGACGGGTATTGGCGCTGAGCGTCCTAGCTGGCTGAGGTGGCATGGCCGGGGACTGGACGCAGAAGGACTTCGGGAGCCAAATCCTGCTTCCCCACGAAGGAGGAAATGTATGGAGTGGGTTTCAGGTGCCAGAGATTGCCAGCAAAGCAGCAGCCCACAGAGAGCCAGGGGAGTCCAGCCCTGCGTTGCCCGTTAGAGAGCTGAGGGCCGGGTAAGGAAACAGCTTGTGTTGCTTTCCTGAGCAGAGGTGCATTGCGGCTGTTGTTTCCTCCAAGAGGAGGGATTCACTTTGCCAGATGCAGCTCCCAGAAGCTCGGTTGGGGCCATTGGGGCGACGGGGTCTCGGCGTTGTGCGTCCTATCCTGCTCAGGGTGTATGGCCTGGGCCTGAGTGCAGAAGGCCTTTATGCGCCAAATCCTGTTTTGACACAAAGAACAACACGTCAGAGTGGGTTTCAGGTGCCAGAGACTGCCAGCAAAGCAGCAGTGCGCAGGGAGCCAGGTGCAGCCAAGCCCCGCTTTGCCGATGGAGAGCAGAGGGCCGGGTGAGAAAACGGGTTGCGATGCTTTCCTGAGCAGAGGAGGGTTGGGGCTGTTGTTTGCTCCGAGAGGGGCGATTCACTTTGCAAGATTCAGCTCCCAGAAATTCGGTTGGGCCTTTGGGGGGACGGGGCCTCAGTGCTGAGCGCCCGAAATGGCTCAGGGTGCATGGCTGGGGCCTGGGCACAGAAGGCTTTCGCGCCCCAAATCCTGCTTCTCCACGATAGAGATCATATTCAGAGCGTATTTAAGGCACCGCTGAACTCCAGCAAAGCAGCAGTTCGTAGGGAGCCAGGGGCAGTCCAGCCCCGCGTTCCCCGTTAGAGAGCGGACGGCCGGGTAAGAAAACGGCTTGCGTTGCATTCCTGAGCAGAGGCGCGTTGGGGCTGTTGTTTTCTCCAAGAGGAGCGATTCACTTTGCACGATGCAGCCCCCAGAAGTTCGGTTGGGCCTTTGGGTTGACGGGGCCTCGGCGCTGGGCGGCAAAACTGGCTCAGGGGTCATTTCTGGGGCCTGGTACAGAAGTAATTTGGGAACGAAATCCTGCTTCCCCACATAGGACAACACATTCGCAGTGGGTTTCAGGTGCCGGAGACCGAACGCAAAGCAGCAGTGCCCAAGGAGCCAGGGGCAGCCCAGCCCTGCTTTGCCCGATGGAGAGCGGAGGGCCGGGTGAGAAAACGGCTTGCGTTGCTTGCCTGAGCAGAGGCGCGTTGGGGCTGTTGTTTGCTCTGAGAGGAGCGATTCACTTTGCAGGATGCAGCTCCCAGAAGCTCGGTTGGGCCTTTGGCATGACGGGGCCTCGGATCTGATCGGCCAAACTGGCTCAGGGGGAATGGCTGGGGCCTGGGCTCAGAAGGCCTTCACGCACCAAATCCTGCTTCCCCACGTAGGAGAACAAATTCAGAGTGGGTTTCAGGTGCCGGAGACCTCCAGCAAAGCAGCAGTGCCCAGGGAGACAGATGCAGTCCAGCCTCACTTTGCCCTATGGAGAGCGGAGGGCCGAGTGAGAAGAAACAGCTTGCGTTGCTTGCCTCATCCTAGGCGTGATGAGGCTGTTGTTTGCTCTGCAAGGAGAGTTTCACTTTGCAGGATGCAGCTGACAGGAGCTCGTTTGGGGCCTTTGGGGCAACTGGGCCTCGACGCTGAGCATCCTACCTGGCTCAGGTGGCATGGCAGGGGCCTGGGCCCAGAAGGCCTTCGGGAGCCAAATCCTACTTCACCACGAAGAAGAGCACGTTCAGAGTGGGTTTTAGGTGCCGGAGACCTTCAGCAAAGCAGCACTGCCCAGGGAGCAAGGGGCAGTCGAGCCACACATTGCCCAATGGAGAATGGAGGGACGGGTGAGAAAACGGCTTGCTTTGGTTGCCTGAGCAGAGGCGCGATGGGGCAGTTTTTTCGGCGAGCAGAGTTTCACTTTGCAGGATGCAGCTCCCAGAAGCTCGGTTTTCGCTGTTGGGGCGAAGGGGCCTCGGCGCTGAGCGGCCTAGCTGGCTCAGGGGACATGGCCTGGGCCTGGGCGCAGAAGGCCTTCGGGAGCAAAATCCTGCTTCCCCACGAAGGAGATCATGTTCGGAGTGGGTTTCAGGTGCCAGAGACCTCCAGCAAAGCTGCAGTGTGCAAGGAGCCAGGGGCAGCCCAGCCGCGCTGTGCCGGATGGAGAGCGGAGGGCCGGGTGAGAAAACGGCTTGTGTTGCTTGCCTGAGCATAGGTGCGTTGGGGCTGTTGTTTGCTCCTAGAAGACAGTTTCGCTTTGCAGGATGCAGCTGCCAGAATCTGGGTTGGGGCCGTTTGTTGTGACGGGGAATTGGCACTGAGCGTCCTAGCTGGCTCAGTGGGCATGGCCGGGGACTGGGCGCAGAAGGCCTTTGGGAGCCAAATCCTGCTTCCCCACGAAGGAGGAAATGTACGGAGTGGGTTTCAGGTGCCAGAGATTGCCAGCAAAGCAGCAGCCCGCAGAGAGCCAGGGGAGTCCAGCCCTGCGTTGCCCGTTAGAGAGCGGAGGGCCGGGTGAGAAAACAGCTTGCGTTGCTTTCCTGAGCAGAGGCACGTTGCGGCTGTTGTTTCCTCCAAGAGGAGGGATTGACTTTGCCAGATGCAGCTCCCAGAAGCTCGGTTGGGGCCGTTGGGGCGACGGGGTCTCGGTGCTGAGCATCCTATCCTGCTCAGGGTGTATGGCCTGGGCCTGAGTGCAGAAGGCCTTTATGCGCCAAAATCCTGTTTCGCCACAAAGAGAACACGTCAGAGCGGGTTTCAAGGTGCCGGAGACCGCCAGCAAAGCAGTGGGCAGGGAGCCAGGGGCATCCCAGCCCCGTTTGCCCGATGGAGAGTGAAGGCCGGGTGAGAAAACGGCTTGCGTTGCTTTCGTGACCAGAGTCGCGTTGGGTCTGTTGTTTTCTCCTTGAGGAGCGATTCACTTTGCAGGATGCACTCCCAGAAGCTCGGTTGGGCCTTTGGCATGACGGGGCCTCGGATCTGATCGGCCAAACTGGCTCAGGGGGAATGGCTGGGGCCTGGGCTCAGAAGGCCTTCACGCACCAAATCCTGCTTCCCCAAGTAGGAGAACACGTTCAGAGTGGGTTTCAGGTGCCGGAGACCTCCAGCAAAGCAGCAGTGCCCAGGGAGACAGATGCAGTCCAGCCTCGCTTTGCCCTATGGAGAGCGGAGGGCCGAGTGAGAAAACAGCTTGCGTTGCTTGCCTCATCCTAGGCGTGATGAGGCTGTTGTTTGCTCTGCAAGGAGAGTTTCACTTTGCAGGATGCAGCTGACAGGAGCTCGTTTGGGGCCTTTGGGGCAACTGGGGCCTCGACGCTGAGCGATCCTACCTGGCTCAGGTGGCATGGCAGGGGCCTGGGCCCAGAAGGCCTTTGGGAGCCAAATCCTACTTCACCACGAAGAAGAGCACGTTCAGAGTGGGTTTTAGGTGCCGGAGACCTTCAGCAAAGCAGCACTGCCCAGGGAGCAAGGGGCAGTCGAGCCACACATTGCCCAATGGAGAATGGAGGGACGGGTGAGAAAACGGCTTGCTTTGGTTGCCTGAGCAGAGGCGCGATGGGGCAGTTTTTTCGGCGAGCAGAGTTTCACTTTGCAGGATGCAGCTCCCAGAAGCTCGGTTTTCGCTGTTGGGGCGAAGGGGCCTCGGCGCTGAGCGGCCTAGCTGGCTCAGGGGGCATGGCCTGGGCCTGGGCGCAGAAGGCCTTCGGGAGCAAAATCCTGCTTCCCCACGAAGGAGATCATGTTCGGAGTGGGTTTCAGGTGCCGGAGACCTCCAGCAAAGCTGCAGTGTGCAAGGAGCCAGGGGCAGCCCAGCCGCGCTGTGCCGGATGGAGAGCGGAGGGCCGGGTGAAGAAAACGGCTTGTGTTGCTTGCCTGAGCATAGGTGCTGTTGGGGCTGTTGTTTGCTCCTAGAGGACAGTTTCGCTTTGCAGGATGCAGCTCCCAGAATCTGGGTTGGGGCCGTTTGTTGTGACGGGGAATTGGCACTGAGCGTCCTAGCTGGCTCAGTGGGCATGGCCGGGGGACTGGGCGCAGAAGGCCTTCGGGAGCCAAATCCTGCTTCCCCACGAAGGAGGAAATGTACGGAGTGGGTTTCAGGTGCCAGAGATTGCCAGCAAAGCAGCAGCCCGCAGAGAGCCAGGGGAGTCCAGCCCTGCGTTGCCCGTTAGAGAGCGGAGGGCCGGGTGAAGAAAGCAGCTTGCTGTTGCTTTCCTGAGCAGAGGCACTTGCGGCTGTTGTTTCTCCAAGAGGAGGGATTGACTTTGCCAGATGCAGCTCCCAGAAGCTCGGTTGGGGCCGTTGGGGCGACGGGGGTCTCGGTGCTGAGCATCCTATCCTGCTCAGGGTGTATGGCCTGGGCCTGAGTGCAGAAGGCCTTTATGCGCCAAATCCTGTTTCGCCACAAAGAAGAACACGTCAGAGCGGGTTTCAGGTGCCGGAGACCGCCAGCAAAGCAGCAGTGCCCAGTGAGTCAGGTGCAGCCCAGCCCCGCTTTGCCCAATGGAGAGCGGAGGGCCGGGTGAGAAAACGGCTTGCGATGCTTTCCTGAGCAGAGGAGGGTTGGGGCTGTTGTTTGCTCCGAGAGGGGCGATTCACTTTGCAAGATTCAGCTCCCAGAAATTCGGTTGGGCCTTTGGGGGTGACGGGGCCTCAGTGCTGAGCGGCCCGAAATGGCTCAGGGTGCATGGCTGGGGCCTGGGCTCAGAAGGCCTTCGCGCCCCAAATCCTGCTTCTCCATGATAGAGATCATATTCAGAGTGTATTTAAGGCACCGCAGAACTCCAGCAAAGCTGCAGTTCGTAGGGAGCCAGGGGCAGTCCAGCCCCGCGTCCCCGTTACAGAGCGGACGGCGGGTAAGAAAACGGCTTGCGTTGCATTCCTGAGCAGAGGCGCATTGGGGCTGTTGTTTTCTCCAAGAGGAGCGATTCACATTGCAGGATGCAGCCCCCAGAAGTACGGTTGGGCCTTTGGGTTGACGGGGCCTCGGCGCAGAGCGGCCAAACTGCCTCAGGGGTCATTTCTGGGGCCTGGGTGCAGAAGTAATTTGCGCACCAATCCTGCTTCCCCACGTAGGAGAACACATTCGCAGTGGGTTTCAGGTGCCGGAGACCACCAGCAAAGCAGCAGTGCCCAGGGAGCCAGGGGCAGCCCAGCCCCGCTTTGCCCGATGGAGAGCAGAGGGCCGGGTGAGAAATCGGCTTGCATTGCTTCCCTGAGCAGAGTCGCGTTGGGGCTGTTGTTTGCTCCCCGAAGAGCAATCCTGTTTCGCCACGAAGAAGATCACTTTCGGAGTGGGTTTCAGGCGCAGGAGAACACCAGCAAAGCAGAAGTGCCCAGGGATCCAGGGGCGCACAGCCCCGCTTTGTCCTAAGGAGAGCAGAGGGCCGGGATGAAAACACCTTGCGTTGCTTTCCTGAGCAGAGACGCGTTGGTTTTCTCCGAGAGGAGTGATTCACTTTGCAGGATGCAGCTCCCTGAAGCTCGGTTGGAGCCGTTGCGGCGACGGGGCCTCGGCGCTGTATGCCTAACGGGCTCAGGGTGTATGGCCTGGGCCGGAGGGCAGAAGGCCTTTGTGTGCCAAATCCTGTGTCGTCATGAAGAAGAACACATTCGGAGTGGGTTTCAGTCCCCGGAGACCTCCAGCAAAGCAGCAGTGCGCAGGGAGCCAGGGGCAGCCCAGCCCAGCTTTGCCCGATGGAGAGTGGAGGGCCGGGTGAGAAAACGGCTTGCAATGCTTTCGTGAGCAGAGGGGCGTTGGGGCTGTGGTTTGCTCTGAGAGGAGCGATTCACTTTGCAGGATGCAGCCCCCAGAAGCTGGCTTGGGTCTGTTGGGGCGACGGGGCCTCATGCGGCTAATCGGCCTAGCTGGCTCAGGCGGCATGGCTGGGGCCTGGGCTCAGAAGTCCTTCGCACGCCAAATCCTGCTTCACCACGAAGGAGATCACTTTCAGAGTGGGTTTCAGGCGCAGGAGAACACCAGCAATGCAGCAGTGCCCAGGGAGCCAGGAGCAATCCTGTTTCGCCACAAAGGAGATCACTTTCAGAGTGGGTTTCAGGCGCAGGAGAACACCAGCAAAGCAGCAGTGCCCAGGGATCCAGGGGCAGCACAGTCCCGCTTTGCCCTATGGAGAGCAGAGGACCGGGGTAGAAAACAACTTGCATTGCTTTCCTGAGCAGAGGCGCGTTGGGGCTGTGGTTTTCTCCGAGAGGAGAGATTAACTTTGCAGGATGCAGCTCCCAGAAGCTCGGTTGGGGCCTTCGGGGCGACGGGGACTCGGCGCTGAGCGACCTAGCTGGCTCAGGGGGCATGGCTGGGGCCTGTGCGCAGAAGGCCTTCGCGTGTGAAATCCTGCGTCGTCATGAAGAAGAACACTTTTGGAGTGGGTTTCAGGCACCGGAGACCGCCAGCAAAGCAGCAGTGGCAGGGAGCCAGGGGCATCCCAGCCCCGCTTTGCCCGATGGAGAGTGGAAGGGCCGGGTGAGAAAACGGCTTGCGTTGCTTTCGTGACCAGAGTCGCGTTGGGTCTGTTGTTTTCTCCTTGAGGAGCGATTCACTTTGCAGGATGCATCTCCCAGAAGCTCGGTTGGGCCTTTGGCATGACGGGGCCTCGGATCTGATCGGCCAAACTGGCTCAGGGGGAATGGCTGGGGCCTGGGCTCAGAAGGCCTTCACGCACCAAATCCTGCTTCCCCAAGTAGGAGAACACGTTCAGAGTGGGTTTCAGGTGCCGGAGACCTCCAGCAAAGCAGCAGTGCCCAGGGAGACAGATGCAGTCCAGCCTCACTTTGCCCTATGGAGAGCGGAGGGCCGAGTGAGAAAACAGCTTGCGTTGCTTGCCTCATCCTAGGCGTGATGAGGCTGTTGTTTGCTCTGCAAGGAGAGTTTCACTTTGCAGGATGCAGCTGACAGGAGCTCGTTTTGGGGCCTTTGGGGCAACTGGGGCCTCGACGCTGAGCGTCCTACCTGGCTCAGGTGGCATGGCAGGGGCCTGGGCACAGAAGGCCTTCACACACAAAATCCTGCTTCCTCACGAAGGAGATCAGTTCGGAGTAGGTTTTAGGTGCCGGAGACCTTCAGCAAGCAGCACTGCCCAGGGAGCAAGGGGCAGTCGAGCCACACATTGCCCAATGGAGAATGGAGGGGACGGGTGAGAAAACGGCTTGCTTTGGTTGCCTGAGCAGAGGCGCGATGGGGCAGTTTTTTCGGCGAGCAGAGTTTCACTTTGCAGGATGCAGCTCCCAGAAGCTTGGTTTTCGCCGTTGGGGCGAAAAGGCCTCGGCGCTGAGCGGCCTAGCTGGCTCAGGGGGCATGGCCTGGGCCTGGGCGCAGAAGGCCTTCGGGAGCAAAATCCTGCTTCCCCACTAAGGAGATCATGTTTGGAGTGGGTTTCAGGTGCCGGAGAACTCCAGCAAAGCTGCAGTATGCAGGGAGCCAGGGGCAGCCCAGCCGCACAGTGCCCGATGGAGAGCGGAGGGCCGGGTGAGAAAACGGCTTGTGTTGCTTGCCTGAGCATAGGTGCATTGGGGCTGTTGTTTGCTCCTAGAGGACATTTTCGCTTTGCAGGATGCTGCTCCCAGAATCTGGTTTGGGGCCGTTTGTTGTGACGGGTATTGGCGCTGAGCGTCCTAGCTGGCTGAGGTGGCATGGCCGGGGACTGGACGCAGAAGGACTTCGGGAGCCAAAACCTGCTTCCCCACGAAGGAGGAAATGTACGGAGTGGGTTTCAGGTGCCAGAGATTGCCAGCAAAGCAGCAGCCCGCAGAGAGCCAGGAGAGTCCAGCCCTGCGTTGCCCGTTAGAGAGCGGAGGGCCGGGTAAGAAAGCAGCTTGTGTTGCTTTCCTGAGCAGAGGTGCATTGCGGCTGTTGTTTCCTCCAAGAGGAGGGATTCACTTTGCCAGATGCAGCCCCCAGAGCTCGGTTGGGGCCATTGGGGCGACGGGGTCTCAGCGTTGTGCGTCCTATCCTGCTCAGGGTGTATGGCCTGGGCCTGAGTGCAGAAGGCCTTTATGCGCCAAATCCTGTTTTGCCACAAAGAAGAACACGTCAGAGTGGGTTTCAGGTGCCAGAGACTGCCAGCAAAGCAGCAGTGCGCAGGGAGCCAGGTGCAGCCAAGCCCCGCTTTGCCCGATGGAGAGCGAGGGCCGGGTGAGAAAACGGGTTGCGATGCTTTCCTGAGCAGAGGAGGGTTGGGGCTGTTGTTTGCTCTGAGAGGGGCGATTCACTTTGCAAGATTCAGCTCCCAGAAATTCGGTTGGGCCTTTGGGGTGACGGGGGCCTCAGTGCTGAGCGCCCGAAATGGCTCAGGGTGCATGGCTGGGGCCTGGGCTCAGAAGGCCTTCGCGCCCCAAATCCTGCTTCTCCATGATAGAGATCATATTCAGAGTGTATTTAAGGCGCCGCTGAACTCCAGCAAAGCAGCAGTTCGTAGGGAGCCAGGGGCAGTCCAGCCCCGCGTTCCCCGTTAGAGAGCGGACGGCCGGGTAAGAAAACGGCTTGCGTTGCATTCCTGAGCAGAGGCGCGTCGGGGCTGTTGTTTTCTCCAAGAGGAGCGATTCACTTTGCACGATGCAGCCCCCAGAAGTTCGGTTGGGCCTTTGGGTTGACGGGGCCTCGGCGCTGGGCGGCCAAACTGGCTCAGGGGTCATTTCTGGGGCCTGGGTACAGAAGTAATTTGGGAACGAAATCCTGCTTCCCCACATAGGACAACACATTCGCAGTGGGTTTCAGGTGCCGGAGACCGAAAGCAAAGCAGCAGTGCCCAAGGAGCCAGGGGCAGCCCAGCCCCACTTTGCCCGATGGAGAGCGGAGGGCCGGGTGAGAAAACGGCTTGCGTTGCTTGCCTGAGCAGGAGTCGCGTTGGGGCTGTTGTTTGCTCTGAGAGGAGCGATTCACTTTGCAGGATGCAGCTCCCAGAAGCTCGGTTGGGCCTTTGGCGTGACGGGGCCTCGGATCTGATCGGCCAAACTGGCTCAGGGGGAATGGCTGGGGCCTGGGCTCAGAAGGCCTTCACGCACCAAATCCTGCTTCCCCACGTAGGAGAACACGTTCAGAGTGGGTTTCAGGTGCCGGAGACCTCCAGCAAAGCAGCAGTGCCCAGGGAGACAGATGCAGTCCAGCCTCACTTTGCCCTATGGAGAGCGGAGGGCCGAGTGAGAAAACAGCTTGCGTTGCTTGCCTCATCCTAGGCGTGATGAGGCTGTTGTTTGCTCTGCAAGGAGAGTTTCACTTTGCAGGATGCAGCTGACAGGAGCTCGTTTGGGGCCTTTGGGGCAACTGGGCCTCGACGCTGAGCGTCCTACCTGGCTCAGGTGGCATGGCAGGGGCCTGGGCCCAGAAGGCCTTCGGGAGCCAAATCCTACTTCACCACGAAGAAGAGCACGTTCAGAGTGGGTTTTAGGTGCCGGAGACCTTCAGCAAAGCAGCACTGCCCAGGGAGCAAGGGGCAGTCGAGCCACACATTGCCCAATGGAGAATGGAGGGACGGGTGAGAAAACGGCTTGCTTTGGTTGCCTGAGCAGAGGCGCGATGGGGCAGTTTTTTCGGCGAGCAGAGTTTCACTTTGCAGGATGCAGCTCCCAGAAGCTCGGTTTTCGCTGTTGGGGCGAAGGGGCCTCGGCGCTGAGCGGCCTAGCTGGCTCAGGGGGCATGGCCTGGGCCTGGGCGCAGAAGGCCTTCGGGAGCAAAATCCTGCTTCCCCACGAAGGAGATCATGTTCGGAGTGGGTTTCAGGTGCCAGGAGACCTCCAGCAAAGCTGCAGTGTGCAAGGAGCCAGGGGCAGGCCAGCCGCGCTGTGCCGGATGGAGAGCGGAGGGCCGGGTGAGAAAACGGCTTGTGTTGCTTGCCTGAGCATAGGTGTGTTGGGGCTGTTGTTTGCTCCTAGAGGACAGTTTCGCTTTGCAGGATGCAGCTCCCAGAATCTGGGTTGGGGCCGTTTGTTGTGACGGGGAATTGGCACTGAGCGTCCTAGCTGGCTCAGTGGGCATGGCCGGGGACTGGGCGCAGAAGGCCTTTGGGAGCCAAATCCTGCTTCCCCACGAAGGAGGAAATGTACGGAGTGGGTTTCAGGTGCCAGAGATTGCCAGCAAAGCAGCAGCCCGCAGAGAGCCAGGGGAGTCCAGCCCTGCGTTGCCCGTTAGAGAGCGGAGGGCCGGGTGAGAAAAGAGCTTGTGTTGCTTTCCTGAGCAGAGGCACGTTGCGGCTGTTGTTTCCTCCAAGAGGAGGGATTGACTTTGCCAGATGCAGCTCCCAGAAGCTCGGTTGGGGCCGTTGGGGCGACGGGGTCTCGGTGCTGAGCATCCTATCCTGCTCAGGGTGTATGGCCTGGGCCTGAGTGCAGAAGGCCTTTATGCGCCAAATCCTGTTTCGCCACAAAGAAGAACACGTCAGAGCGGGTTTCAGGTGCCGGAGACCGCCAGCAAAGCAGCAGTGCCCAGTGAGTCAGGTGCAGCCCAGCCCCGCTTTGCCCAATGGAGAGCGGAGGGCCGGGTGAGAAAACGGCTTGCGATGCTTCCCTGAGCAGAGGAGGGTTGGGGCTGTTGTTTGCTCCGAGAGGGGCGATTCACTTTGCAAGATTCAGCTCCCAGAAATCCGGTTGGGCCTTTGGGGTGACGGGGCCTCAGTGCTGAGCGCCCGAAATGGCTCAGGGTGCATGGCTGGGGCCTGGGCTCAGAAGGCCTTCGCGCCCCAAATCCTGCTTCTCCACTGATAGAGATCATATTCAGAGTGTATTTAAGGCACCGCAGAACTCCAGCAAAGCTGCAGTTCGTAGGGAGCCAGGGGCAGTCCAGCCCCGCGTCCCCGTTACAGAGCGGACGGCGGGTAGAGAAAACGGCTTGCGTTGCATTCCTGAGCAGAGGCGCATTGGGGCTGTTGTTTTCTCCAAGAGGAGCGATTCACATTGCAGGATGCAGCCCCCAGAAGTACGGTTGGGCCTTTGGGTTGACGGGGCCTCGGCGCAGAGCGGCCAAACTGCCTCAGGGGTCATTTCTGGGGCCTGGGTGCAGAAGTAATTTGCGCACCAAATCCTGCTTCCCCACGTAGGAGAACACATTCGCAGTGGGTTTCAGGTGCCGGAGACCGCCAGCAAAGCAGCAGTGCCCAGGGAGCCAGGGGCAGCCCAGCCCCGCTTTGCCCGATGGAGAGCAGAGGGCCGGGTGAGAAATCGGCTTGCATTGCTTCCCTGAGCAGAGTCGCGTTGGGGCTGTTGTTTGCTCCCCGAAGAGCAATCCTGTTTCGCCACGAAGAAGATCACTTTCGGAGTGGGTTTCAGGCGCAGGAGAACACCAGCAAAGCAGAAGTGCCCAGGGATCCAGGGGCGCACAGCCCCGCTTTGTCCTAAGGAGAGCAGAGGGCCGGGATGAAAACACCTTGCGTTGCTTTCCTGAGCAGAGACGCGTTGGTTTTCTCCAAGAGGAGTGATTCACTTTGCAGGATGCAGCTCCCAGAAGCTCGGTTGGAGCCGTTGCGGCGACGGGGCCTCGGCGCTGTATGCCTAACGGGCTCAGGGTGTATGGCCTGGGCCGGAGGGCAGAAGGCCTTTGTGTGCCAAATCCTGTGTCGTCATGAAGAAGAACACATTCGGAGTGGGTTTCAGTCCCCGGAGACCTCCAGCAAAGCAGCAGTGCGCAGGGAGCCAGGGGCAGCCCAGCCCAGCTTTGCCCGATGGAGAGCGGAGGGCCGGGTGAGAAAACGGATTGCATTGCTTTCGTGAGCAGAGGCGCGTTGGGGCTGTGGTTTGCTCTGAGAGGAGCGATTCACTTTGCAGGATGCAGCCCCCAGAAGCTGGCTTGGGTCTGTTGGGGCGACGGGGCCTCATGCGCTAATCGGCCTAGCTGGCTCAGGCGGCATGGCTGGGGCCTGGGCTCAGAAGTCCTTCGCACGCCAAATCCTGCTTCACCACGAAGGAGATCACTTTCAGAGTGGGTTTCAGGCGCAGGAGAACACCAGCAAAGCAGCAGTGCCCAGGGAGCCAGGAGCAATCCTGTTTCGCCACAAAGGAGATCACTTTCAGAGTGGGTTTCAGGCGCAGGAGAACACCAGCAAAGCAGCAGTGCCCAGGGATCCAGGGGCAGCACAGTCCCGCTTTGCCCTATGGAGAGCAGAGGACCGGGGTAGAAAACAACTTGCATTGCTTTCCTGAGCAGAGGCGCGTTGGGGCTGTTGTTTTCTCCGAGAGGAGAGATTAACTTTGCAGGATGCAGCTCCCAGAAGCTCGGTTGGAGCCGTTGGGGCGACGGGGACTCGGCGCTGAGCGACCTAGCTGGCTCAGGGGGCATGGCTGGGGCCTGTGCGCAGAAGGCCTTCGCGCGTGAAATCCTGCGTCGTCATGAACAAGAACACTTTAGGAGTGGGTTTCAGGCACCGGAGACCGCCAGCAAAGCAGCAGTGGGCAGGGAGCCAGGGGCATCCCAGCCCCGCTTTGCCCGATGGAGAGTGGAAGGCCGGGTGAGAAAACGGCTTGCGTTGCTTTCGTGACCAGAGTCGCGTTGGGTCTGTTGTTTTCTCCTAGAGGAGCGATTCACTTTGCAGGATGCAGCTCCCAGAAGCTCGGTTGGGCCTTTGGCATGACGGGGCCTCGGATCTGATCGGCCAAACTGGCTCAGGGGGAATGGCTGGGGCCTGGGCTCAGAAGGCCTTCACGCACCAAATCCTGCTTCCCCATGTAGGAGAACACGTTCAGAGTGGGTTTCAGGTGCCGGAGACCTCCAGCAAAGCAGCAGTGCCCAGGGAGACAGATGCAGTCCAGCCTCGCTTTGCCCTATGGAGAGCGGAGGGCCGAGTGAGAAAACAGCTTGCGTTGCTTGCCTCATCCTAGGCGTGATGAGGCTGTTGTTTGCTCTGCAAGGAGAGTTTCACTTTGCAGGATGCAGCTGACAGGAGCTCGTTTGGGGCCTTTGGGGCAACTGGGCCTCGACGCTGAGCATCCTACCTGGCTCAGGTGGCATGGCAGGGGCCTGGGCCCAGAAGGCCTTCGGGAGCCAAATCCTACTTCACCACGAAAAGAGCACGTTCAGAGTGGGTTTTAGGTGCCGGAGACCTTCAGCAAAGCAGCACTGCCCAGGGAGCAAGGGGCAGTCGAGCCACACATTGCCCAATGGAGAATGGAGGGACGGGTGAGAAAACGGCTTGCTTTGGTTGCCTGAGCAGAGGCGCGATGGGGCAGTTTTTTCGGCGAGCAGAGTTTCACTTTGCAGGATGCAGCTCCCAGAAGCTCGGTTTTCGCTGTTGGGGCGAAGGGGCCTCGGCGCTGAGCGGCCTAGCTGGCTCAGGGGGCATGGCCTGGGCCTGGGCGCAGAAGGCCTTCGGGAGCAAAATCCTGCTTCCCCACGAAGGAGATCATGTTCGGAGTGGGTTTCAGGTGCCGGAGACCTCCAGCAAAGCTGCAGTGTGCAAGGAGCCAGGGGCAGGCCAGCCGCGCTGTGCCGGATGGAGAGCGGAGGGCCGGGTGAGAAAACGGCTTGTGTTGCTTGCCTGAGCATAGGTGTGTTGGGGCTGTTGTTTGCTCCTAGAGGACAGTTTCGCTTTGCAGGATGCAGCTCCCAGAATCTGGGTTGGGGCCGTTTGTTGTGACGGGGAATTGGCACTGAGCGTCCTAGCTGGCTCAGTGGGCATGGCCGGGGACTGGGCGCAGAAGGCCTTCGGGAGCCAAATCCTGCTTCCCCACGAAGGAGGAAATGTACGGAGTGGGTTTCAGGTGCCAGAGATTGCCAGCAAAGCAGCAGCCCGCAGAGAGCCAGGGGAGTCCAGCCCTGCGTTGCCCGTTAGAGAGCGGAGGGCCGGGTAAGAAAGCAGCTTGCGTTGCTTTCCTGAGCAGAGGCACGTTGCGGCTGTTGTTTCCTCCAAGAGGAGGGATTGACTTTGCCAGATGCAGCTCCCAGAAGCTCGGTTGGGGCCGTTGGGGCGACGGGGTCTCGGTGCTGAGCATCCTATCCTGCTCAGGGTGTATGGCCTGGGCCTGAGTGCAGAAGGCCTTTATGCGCCAAATCCTGTTTCGCCACAAAGAAGAACACGTCAGAGCGGGTTTCAGGTGCCGGAGACCGCCAGCAAAGCAGCAGTGCCCAGTGAGTCAGGTGCAGCCCAGCCCCGCTTTGCCCGATGGAGAGCGAGGGCCGGGTGAGAAAACGGGCTTGCGATGCTTTCCTGAGCAGAGGAGGGTTGGGGCTGTTGTTTGCTCCGAGAGGGGCGATTCACTTTGCAAGATTCAGCTCCCAGAAATTCGGTTGGGCCTTTGGGGTGACGGGGCCTCAGTGCTGAGCGGCCGAAATGGCTCAGGGTGCATGGCTGGGGCCTGGGCTCAGAAGGCCTTCGCGCCCCAAATCCTGCTTCTCCACGATAGAGATCATATTCAGAGTGTATTTAAGGCGCCGCAGAACTCCAGCAAAGCTGCAGTTCGTAGGGAGCCAGGGGCAGTCCAGCCCCGCGTCCCCATTAGACAGCGGACGGCCGGGTGAGAAAACGGCTTGCGTTGCATTCCTGAGCAGAGGCGCGTTGGGGCTGTTGTTTTCTCCAAGAGGAGCGATTCACTTTGCAGGATGCAGCCCCCAGAAGTACGGTTGGGCCTTTGGGTTGACGGGGCCTCGGCGCAGAGCGGCCAAACTGCCTCAGGGGTCATTTCTGGGGCCTGGGTGCAGAAGTAATTTGCGCACCAAATCCTGCTTCCCCACGTAGGAGAACACATTCGCAGTGGGTTTCAGGTGCCGGAGACCGCCAGCAAAGCAGCAGTGCCCAGGGAGCCAGGGGCAGCCCAGCCCCGCTTTGCCCGATGGAGAGCAGAGGGCCGGGTGAGAAATCGGCTTGCATTGCTTCCCTGAGCAGAGTCGCGTTGGGGCTGTTGTTTGCTCCCCGAAGAGCAATCCTGTTTCGCCACGAAGAAGATCACTTTCGGAGTGGGTTTCAGGCGCAGGAGAACACCAGCAAAGCAGAAGTGCCCAGGGATCCAGGGGCGCACAGCCCCGCTTTGTCCTAAGGAGAGCAGAGGGCCGGGATGAAAACACCTTGCGTTGCTTTCCTGAGCAGAGACGCGTTGGTTTTCTCCGAGAGGAGTGATTCACTTTGCAGGATGCAGCTCCCAGAAGCTCGGTTGGAGCCGTTGCGGCGACGGGGACCTCGGCGCTGTATGCCTAACGGGCTCAGGGTGTATGGCCTGGGCCGGAGGGCAGAAGGCCTTTGTGTGCCAAATCCTGTGTCGTCATGAAGAAGAACACATTCGGAGTGGGTTTCAGTCCCCGGAGACCTCCAGCAAAGCAGCAGTGCGCAGGGAGCCAGGGGCATCCCAGCCCTGCTTTGCCCGATGGAGAGCGGAGGGCCGGGTGAGAAAACGGATTGCATTGCTTTCGTGAGCAGAGGCGCGTTGGGGCTGTGGTTTGCTCTGAGAGGAGCGATTCACTTTGCAGGATGCAGCCCCCAGAAGCTGGCTTGGGTCTGTTGGGGCGACGGGGCCTCGGCGCTAATCGGCCTAGCTGGCTCAGGCGGCATGGCTGGGGCCTGGGCTCAGAAGTCCTTCGCACGCCAAATCCTGCTTCACCACGAAGGAGATCACTTTCGGAGTGGGTTTCAGGCGCAGGAGAACACCAGCAAAGCAGCAGTGCCCAGGGAGCCAGGAGCAATCCTGTTTCGCCACAAAGGAGATCACTTTCGGAGTGGGTTTCAGGCGCAGGAGAACATCAGCAAAGCAGCAGTGCCCAGGGATCCAGGGGCAGCACAGTCCCGCTTTGCCCTATGGAGAGCAGAGGACCGGGGTAGAAAACAACTTGCATTGCTTTCCTGAGCAGAGGCGCGTTGGGGCTGTGGTTTTCTCCGAGAGGAGAGATTAACTTTGCAGGATGCAGCTCCCAGAAGCTCGGTTGGGGCCGTCGGGGCGACGGGGACTCGGCGCTGAGCGACCTAGCTGGCTCAGGGGGCATGGCTGGGGCCTGTGCGCAGAAGGCCTTCGCGTGTGAAATCCTGCGTCGTCATGAAGAAGAACACTTTTGGAGTGGGTTTCAGGCACCGGAGACCGCCAGCAAAGCAGCAGTGGCAGGGAGCCAGGGGCATCCCAGCCCCGCTTTGCCCGATGGAGAGTGGAAGGCCGGGTGAGAAAACGGCTTGCGTTGCTTTCGTGACCAGAGTCGCGTTGGGTCTGTTGTTTTCTCCTTGAGGAGCGATTCACTTTGCAGGATGCATCTCCCAGAAGCTCGGTTGGGCCTTTGGCATGACGGGGCCTCGGATCTGATCGGCCAAACTGGCTCAGGGGGAATGGCTGGGGCCTGGGCTCAGAAGGCCTTCACGCACCAAATCCTGCTTCCCCAAGTAGGAGAACACGTTCAGAGTGGGTTTCAGGTGCCGGAGACCTCCAGCAAAGCAGCAGTGCCCAGGGAGACAGATGCAGTCCAGCCTCACTTTGCCCTATGGAGAGCGGAGGGCCGAGTGAGAAAACAGCTTGCGTTGCTTGCCTCATCCTAGGCGTGATGAGGCTGTTGTTTGCTCTGCAAGGAGAGTTTCACTTTGCAGGATGCAGCTGACAGGAGCTCGTTTGGGGCCTTTGGGGCAACTGGGCCTCGACGCTGAGCGTCCTACCTGGCTCAGGTGGCATGGCAGGGGCCTGGGCCCAGAAGGCCTTCGGGAGCCAAATCCTACTTCACCACGAAGAAGAGCACGTTCAGAGTGGGTTTTAGGTGCCGGAGACCTTCAGCAAAGCAGCACTGCCCAGGGAGCAAGGGGCAGTCGAGCCACACATTGCCCAATGGAGAATGGAGGGACGGGTGAGAAAACGGCTTGCTTTGGTTGCCTGAGCAGAGGCGCGATGGGGCAGTTTTTTCGGCGAGCAGAGTTTCACTTTGCAGGATGCAGCTCCCAGAAGCTCGGTTTTCGCTGTTGGGGCGAAGGGGCCTCGGCGCTGAGCGGCCTAGCTGGCTCAGGGGGCATGGCCTGGGCCTGGGCGCAGAAGGCCTTCGGGAGCAAAATCCTGCTTCCCCACGAAGGAGATCATGTTCGGAGTGGGTTTCAGGTGCCGGAGACCTCCAGCAAAGCTGCAGTGTGCAAGGAGCCAGGGGCAGGCCAGCCGCGCTGTGCCAGATGGAGAGCGGAGGGCCGGGTGAGAAAACGGCTTGTGTTGCTTGCCTGAGCATAGGTGTGTTGGGGCTGTTGTTTGCTCCTAGAGGACAGTTTCGCTTTGCAGGATGCAGCTCCCAGAATCTGGGTTGGGGCCGTTTGTTGTGACGGGGAATTGGCACTGAGCGTCCTACTGGCTCAGTGGGCATGGCCGGGGACTGGGCGCAGAAGGCCTTCGGGAGCCAAATCCTGCTTCCCCACGAAGGAGGAAATGTACGGAGTGGGTTTCAGGTGCCAGAGATTGCCAGCAAAGCAGCAGCCCGCAGAGAGCCAGGGGAGTCCAGCCCTTCGTTGCCCGTTGGAGAGCGGAGGGCCGGGTAAGAAAGCAGCTTGCGTTGCTTTCCTGAGCAGAGGTGCATTGCGGTGTAGTTTCCTCCAAGAGGAGGGATTCACTTTGCCAGATGCAGCTCCCAGAAGCTCGGTTGGGGCCATTGGGGCGACGGGGTCTCGGTGCTGAGCATCCTATCCTGCTCAGGGTGTATGGCCTGGGCCTGAGTGCAGAAGGCCTTTATGCGCCAAATCCTGTTTTGCCACAAAGAAGAACACGTCAGAGCGGGTTTCAGGTGCCGGAGACCGCCAGCAAAGCAGCAGTGCCCAGTGAGTCAGGTGCAGCCCAGCCCCGCTTTGCCCGATGGAGAGCGGAGGGCCGGGTGAGAAAACGGGTTGCGATGCTTTCCTGAGCAGAGGAGGGTTGGGGCTGTTGTTTGCTCCGAGAGGGGCGATTCACTTTGCAAGATTCAGCTCCCAGAAATTCGGTTGGGCCTTTGGGGTGACGGGGCCTCAGTGCTGAGCGCCCGAAATGGCTCAGGGTGCATGGCTGGGGCCTGGGCTCAGAAGGACTTCGCGCCCCAAATCCTGCTTCTCCATGATAGAGATCATATTCAGAGTGTATTTAAGGCACCGCAGAACTCCAGCAAAGCAGCAGTTCGTAGGGAGCCAGGGGCAGTCCAGCCCCGCGTTCCCCGTTAGAGAGCGGACGGCCGGGTAAGAAAACGGCTTGCGTTGCATTCCTGAGCAGAGGCGCGTTGGGGCTGTTGTTTTCTCCAAGAGGAGCGATTCACTTTGCAGGATGCAGCCCCCAGAAGTTCGGTTGGGCCTTTGGGTTGACGGGGCCTCGGCGCAGAGCGGCCAAACTGCCTCAGGGGTCATTTCTGGGGCCTGGGTGCAGAAGTAATTTGCGCACCAAATCCTGCTTCCCCACGTAGGAGAACACATTCGCAGTGGGTTTCAGGTGCCGGAGACCGCCAGCAAAGCAGCAGTGCGCAGGGAGCCAGGGGCAGTCCAGCCCCGCTTTGCCCGATGGAGAGCAGAGGGCCGGGTGAGAAAACGGCTTGCATTGCTTCCCTGAGCAGAGTCGCGTTGGGGCTGTTGTTTGCTCCCCGAAGAGCAATCCTGTTTCGCCACGAAGAAGATCACTTTCGGAGTGGGTTTCAGGCGCAGGAGAACACCAGCAAAGCAGAAGTGCCCAGGGATCCAGGGGCGCACAGCCCCGCTTTGTCCTAAGGAGAGCAGAGGGCCGGGATGAAAACACCTTGCGTTGCTTTCCTGAGCAGAGACGCGTTGGTTTTCTCCGAGAGGAGTGATTCACTTTGCAGGATGCAGCTCCCAGAAGCTCGGTTGGAGCCGTTGGGGCGACGGGGCCTCGGCGTTGTGTGCCTAATGGGCTCAGGGAGTATGGCCTGGGCCTGAGTGCAGAAGTTCTTTGTGCGCCAAATCATGCATCGTCACGAAGGAGAACACTTTCGGAGTGGGTTTCAGGCACCGGAGTCCTCCAGAAAAGCAGCAGTGTACAGGGAGCCAGGGGCAGCCCAGCCACGCTTTGCACTAATGCGAGCGGTGGGCCGGGTGAGAAAACGGCTTGCGTTGCTTTCCGGAGCAGAGGTGCGATGGGGCTGTTGTTTGCTCCGAGAGGAGCGATTCACTTTGCAGGATGCAGCCCCCAGAAGCTGGGTTGGGTCCGTTGGGGCGACGGGGCCTCGGCACTAATCAGCCTAGCTGGCTCCGGGGGCATGGCTAGGGCCTGGGCGCAGAAGTCCTTCTCACGCCAAATCCTGCTTCCCCACGAAGGAGATCACTTTCGGAGTGGGTTTCAGCTGCCGGAGAACCCCAGCAAAGCAGCAGTGGGCAGGGAGCCAGGGGCAGCCCAGCCCTGCTTTGCCCTAAGGAGAGCGGAGGGCCGGGTGAGAAAACGGCTTGCGTTGCTTGCCTTAGCAGCGTCGCATTGGGGCTGTTGTTTGCTCCACGAGGAGCGTTTCACTTTGCAGGATGCAGCTCCCAGAAGCTGGGTTGGGGCCGTTGGGGCGACGGGGCCTCAGCGCTGAGTGTCCTAAGTGGCTCAGGGGGAATGGCCGGGGCCTGTGTGCAGAAGGCCTCTGTGCACCAAATCCTACTTCCCCACGAGGAGAACACATTTGGAGTGGGTTTTAGGTGCCGGAAAACTCCAGCAAAGCAACAGTTCGCAGGGAGCCAGGGGCAGCCAAGCCCCGCTCTGCCCCATGGAGAGCGGAGGGCTGGGTGCGAAAACGGCTTGCATTGCTTCCCTGAGCAGCGTCACGTTGGGGTTGTTGTTTCCTCCGAAAGGAGTGGTTAACTTTAAAGGATGCAGCTCCCAGAAGCTCGGTTGGAGCCGTTGGGGTGATGGGGCCTCGGCGCTGTGTGACTAACGGGTTCAGTGTTTATGGCCTGGGTCTGAGTGCAGAAGGCCTTTGCGGGCCAAATCCTGTGTCGTCAAGAAGGAGAACATGTTCGGAGTAGGTTTCAGGTGCCGGAGATCTCCAGCAAAGTAGCAGTGCGCAGGGAGCCAGGGGCAGTCCAGCCCCGCTTTGCCCAATGGAGAGCGGAGGGCCGGGTGAAAAAACGGCTTGCGTTGCTTTCCTGAGCAGAGGCGCGTTGGGGCTGTTGTTTGCTCTGAGAGGAGCCATTCACTTTCCAGGATGCAGCCCCCAGAATTTGGGTTGGGTAGGTTGGGGCGACGGGGCCTCGGCGCAAGTCGGCCTAGCTGGCTCAGGGGGCATGGCTGGGGCCTGGGTGCAGAAGGCCTTTCTGAGCCAAATCCTGCTTCCCCACGAAGGAGATCACTTTTGGAGTGGGTGTCAGGTGCTGGAGAACCCCACAAAGCAGCAGTGCAAAGGGAGCCAGGGGCAGCCCAGCCCTGCTTTGTTGTTTGGAGATCAGAGGGCCGGGTGAGAAAACGGCTTGCGTTGCTTTCCTGAGCTGAGGCGTGTTGGGGCTGTTGTTTGCTCTTAGAGGAGCGATTCACTTTGCAGGATGCAGCTCCCAGGACCTCGGTTGGGGGATGTTGAGGCGACCGGGCCTCGGAGCTGAGCTGCCTAGCTGGATCAGGAGGTATGGCCTGGGCCTGAGCGCGGAAGGCTTTTGCGTGAAAAATCCTGCTTCGCCACGAAGGAGAACACTTTCAGAGTGGGTTTCAGGCACCGGAGAACGCCAGCAATGCAGCAGTGCGCAGGGAGCCAGGGTCAGCCCAGCCCCGCTCTGCCCCATGGAGAGCGGAGGGCTGGGTGAGAAAACGGCTTGCGTTGCTTGCCTGAGCAGCATCGCATTGGGGCTGTTGTTTGCTCCACGAGGAGCGATTCACTTTTCAGGATGCAGCCCGCAGAAGCTGGGTTGGGTCCGTTGGGGCGACGGGGCCTCGGCGCTAATCAGCCTAGCTGGCTCAGGGGGCATGGCAGGGGACTAGGCCCTGAAGGTCTTCACATGCCAAATCCTGTTTTCCCACGAAGGCGATCACTTTCAGAGTGGGTTTCAGGAACAGGAGAACACCAGCAAAGCAGCAGTGCCCAGGGAGCCAGGGGCAGAACAGCCCCGCTTTGCCCGATGGAGAGCAGAGGGCCGGGTGAGAAAACGGCTTGCGTTGCTTGCCTGAGCAGAGGCGCGTTGGGGCTGTTGTTTTCTCCGAGAGGAGTGATTAACTTTGCAGGATGCAGCTCCCAGAAGCTCGGTTGGAGCCGTTGGGGCGACGGGGCCTCGGCGTTGTGTGCCTAATGGGCTCAGGGAGTATGGCCTGGGCCTGAGTGCAGAAGTTCTTTGTGCGCCAAATCATGCATCGTCACGAAGGAGAACACTTTCAGAGTGGGTTTCAGGCACCGGAGTCCTCCAGAAAAGCAGCAGTGTACAGGGAGCCAGGGGCAGCCCAGCCACGCTTTGCACTAATGCGAGCGGGGGGCCGGGTGAGAAAACGGCTTGCGTTGCTTTCCGGAGCAGAGGTGCGATGGGGCTGTTGTTTGCTCTGAGAGGAGCGATTCACTTTGCAGGATGCAGCCCCCAGAAGCTGGGTTGGGTCCGTTGGGGCGACGGGGCCTCGGCACTAATCAGCCTAGCTGGCTCCGGGGGCATGGCTAGGGCCTGGGCGCAGAAGTCCTTCTCACGCCAAATCCTGCTTCCCCACGAAGGAGATCACTTTCGGAGTGGGTTTCAGGTGCCGGAGAACCCCAGCAAAGCAGCAGTGGGCAGGGAGCCAGGGGCAGCCCAGCCCTGCTTTGCCCTAAGGAGAGCGGAGGGCCGGGTGAGAAAACGGCTTGCGTTGCTTGCCTTAGCAGCGTCGCATTGGGGCTGTTGTTTGCTCCACGAGGAGAGTTTCACTTTGCAGGATGCAGCTCCCAGACGCTTGGTTGGGGCCGTTGGGGCGACGGGGCCTCGGCGCTGAGTGTCCTAAGTGGCTCAGGGGGAATGGCCGGGGCCTGTGTGCAGAAGGCCTCTGTGCACCAAATCCTACTTCCCCACGAGGAGAACACGTTTGGAGTGGGTTTTAGGTGCCAGAGACCTCCAGCAAAGCAACAGTGCGCAGGGAGCCAGGGGCAGCCCAGCCCCGCTTTGCCCGATGGAGAGCGGAGGGCCGGTTGAGAAAACGGCTTGCGTTGCTTCCCTGGGCAGAGGCGCATTGGGGCTCTTGTTTGCTCCGCGAGGAGCAATTCACTTTTCAGGATGCAGCTCCCAGAAGCTGGGTTGGGGCCGTTGGGGCGACGGGGCCTCGGCGCTAATCGGCCTGGCTGGATCAGTGGGCATGGCAGGGGCCTGGGCGCAGAAGGCCTTCGTACGCCAAATCCTGTTTTGCCACGAAGGAGAATACTTTCGGAGTGGGTTTCAGGCACAGGAGAACAGCAGCAAAGCAGCTGTGCCCAGGGAGTCAGGGGGAGCACAGCCCCGCTTTGCCCGTTGGAGAGCAGAGGGCCGGGTGAGAAAACGGCTTGCGTTGCTTTCCTGAGCAGAGGCGTGACGGGGCCTCAGCGCTGTGTGACTAACGGGTTCAGGGTGTATGGCCTGGGCCTGAGTGCAGAAGGCCTTTGCGGGCCAAATCCTGCGTCGTCACGAAGGAGAACACTTTTGGAGTGGGTTTCAGGCACCGGAGAACGCCAGCATAGCAGCCGTGCGCAGGGAGCCAGGGGCAGCCCAGCCCCGCTTTGCCCGATGGAGAGCAGAGGGCTGGGTGAGAAAACGGCTTGCGTTGCTTCCCTGAGCAGCGTCGCGTTGGGGCTGTTGTTTGCTCCAAGAGGAGCGATTCACTTTGCAGGATGCAGCCCCCAGAAGCTGGGTTGGGGCCGTTGGGGCGATGGGGCCTCGGCGCTAATCGGCCTGGCAGGATCACTGGGCATGGCAGGGGCCAGGGCGCAGAAGGCCTTCGTACGCCAAATCCTGTTTTGCCACGAAGGAGAATACTTTCGGAGTGGGTTTCAGGCATACGAGAACAGCAGCAGAGTAGCTGTGCCCAGGGAGTCAGGGGGAGCACAGCCCCGCTTTGCCCATTGGAGAGCAGAGGGCCGGGTGAGAAAACGGCTTGCGTTGCTTTCCTGAGCAGAGGCGTGTTGGGGCTGTTGTTTTCTCGGAGAGGAGTGATTCACTTTGCAGGATGCAGCTCCCAGAAGCTCGGTTGGAGCCATTGGGGCGGCGGGGCCTCGGCACTGTGTGACTAACGGGTTCAGGGTGTATGGCCTGGGCCTGAGTGCAGAAGGCCTTTGCGGGCCAAATCCTGCGTCGTCACGAAGGAGAACACTTTTGGAGTGGGTTTCAGGCACCGGAGAACGCCAGCATAGCAGCCGTGCGCAGGGAGCCAGGGGCAGCCCAGCCCCGCTTTGCCCTATGGAGAGCAGAGGGCTGGGTGAGAAAACGGCTTGCGTTGCTTCCCTGAGCAGCGTCGCGTTGGGGCTGTTGTTTGCTCCGAGAGGAGTGGTTAACTTTGAAGGATGCAGCTCCCAGAAGCTCGGTTGGAGCCGTTGGGGTGATGGGGCCTCGGCGCTGTGTGCCTAACGGGTTCAGGGTGTATGGCCTGGGTCTGAGTGCAGAAGGCCTTTGCGGGCCAAATCCTGTGTCGTCAAGAAGGAGAACATGTTCGGAGTAGGTTTCAGGTGCCAGAGACCTCCAGCAAAGTAGCAGTGCGCAGGGAGCCAGGGGCAGCCTAGCCCCGCTTTGCCCAATGGAGAGCGAAGGGCCGGGTGAAAAAACGGCTTGCGTTGCTTTCCTGAGCAGAGGCGCATTGGGGCTGTTGTTTGCTCTGAGAGGAGCCATTCACTTTCCAGGATGCAGCCCCCAGAATTGGGGTTGGGTAGTTTGGGGCGACGGGGCCTCGGCGCAAGTCGGCCTAGCTGGCTCAGGGGGCATGGCTGGGGCCTGGGCGCAGAAGGCCTTTCTGAGCCAAATCCTGCTTCCCCACGAAGGAGATCACTTTTGGAGTGGGTGTCAGGTGCTGGAGAACCCCACAAAGCAGCAGTGCAAAGGGAGCCAGGGGCAGCCCAGCCCCGCTTTGTCATATGGAGATCAGAGGGCCGGGTGAGAAAACGGCTTGCGTTGCTTTCCTGAGCTGAGGCGCGTTGGGGCTGTTGTTTGCTCTTAGAGGAGCGATTCACTTTGCAGGATGCAGCTCCCAGGACCTCGGTTGGGGGATGTTGTGGCGACCGGGCCTCGGAGCTGAGCTGCCTAGCTGGATCAGGAGGTATGGCCTGGGCCTGAGCGCGGAAGGCTTTTGCGTGAAAAATCCTGCTTTGCCACGAAGGAGAACACTTTCAGAGTGGGTTTCAGGCACCGGAGAACGCCAGCAAAGCAGCAGTGCGCAGGGAGCCAGGGGCAGCCCAGCCCCGCTCTGCCCCATGGAGAGCGGAGGGCTGGGTGAGAAAACGGCTTGCGTTGCTTGCCTGAGCAGCATCACATTGGGGCTGTTGTTTGCTCCACGAGGAGCGATTCACTTTTCAGGATGCAGCCCCCAGAAGCTGGGTTGGGTCCGTTGGGGCGACGGGGCCTCGGCGCTAATCAGCCTAGCTGGCTCAGGGGGCATGGCAGGGGACTGGGCGCAGAAGGCCTTCGCACGCCAAATCCTGTTTTTCCACAAAGGAGATCACTTTCAGAGTGGGTTTCAGGCGCAGGAGAACACCAGCAAAGCAGCAGTGCCCAGGGAGCCAGGGGCAGAACAGCCCCGCTTTGCCCGATGGAGAGCAGAGGGCCGGGTGAGAAAACGGCTTGCGTTGCTTGCCTGAGCAGAGGCGCGTTGGGGCTGTTGTTTTCTCCGAGAGGAGTGATTAACTTTGCAGGATGCAGCTCCCAGAAGCTCGGTTGGAGCCGTTGGGGCGACGGGGCCTCGGCGTTGTGTGCCTAATGGGCTCAGGGAGTATGGCCTGGGCCTGAGTGCAGAAGTTCTTTGTGCGCCAAATCGTGCATCGTCACGAAGGAGAACACTTTCAGAGTGGGTTTCAGGCGCCGGAGTCCTCCAGAAAAGCAGCAGTGTACAGGGAGCCAGGGGCAGCCCAGCCACGCTTT
>NW_025927371.1:0-71156 GCF_016906955.1 Phacochoerus africanus
GATGGTGGCTGATAGAATGAGTTTGGGAGTGTCCCTTCCTCTGCGATCTTTGGGAACAGTTTCAGAAGGAGAGGTGTTAGCTCTTCTCTAGATGTTTGATAGAATTTGCCCGTGAGGCCATCTGGTCCTGGGCTTTTGTTTTTGGAAGGCTTTTAATCACAGTTTCAATTTCAGTTCTTGTGATGGGTCCGTTCGTCTTTCTATTTCATCTTGGTTTAGTCTTGGAAGATTGTACTTTTCTAAGAATTTGTCCATTTCTTCTAGGTTTTCCATTTTATTGGCGTATGGTTGCATATAGTAGTCTCTTATGATCCTTTGTATTTCTGTGATGTCCGTTGCTACTTCTCCTTTTTCACTTCTAATGTGATTGATTTGAGTCCTCCCTCTTTTTCTCCTGGTAAGTCTGGCTAGGGGTTTATCCATTTTGTTGATCTTTTCAAAGAACCAGCCTTTTGTTTCATTGATCTTTTCTATGGTTTTCTTTGCTTCTCTTTCATTGATTTCTGCTCTGATTTTAATGACTTCTTTCCTTCTACTAACTTTAGTTAGGTCTTGTCTGTTCTTCTCTCTCGAGCTGCTTTAGATGTAAAGTTAGCTTGTTTATTTGAGCTTTCTCTTGTTTCCTGGGGTGGGCTTGTATTGCTCTCAGCTTTCCTCTTAGAACGGCTTTTGCTGCATCCCATAGGTTTTGGAGTGTCATATCTTTGTTGTCATTTGCTTCGAGGTATTTTTTAATTTCCTCTTTGATTTCTTCAGTGATCCATTGGTTGTTTAGTAGCATGTTGTTGAGTCTCCACGTGTTTGTGTTTTTTGCAGTATTTTTCTTGTTGTTGATTTCCAGTCATATAGTGTTGTGGTCGGAAAAGATGCTTGATATGAGTTCAATTTTCTTCAAGTTACTGAGGTTGGGTTTGTAGCCCAGGATATGATCCATCTTAGAGAATGTTCCATGTGCACTTGAGAAGAATGTGTATTCCATTGCTTTTGGATGGAACGTCCTATAATATCCATGAAGTCCATCTGGTTTAATGCTTCATTCAGGGCCTGTGTTTCCTTATGGATTTTCTGTCTGGTTGATGTCCATTGCTGTGAGTGGGGTTCCAAGTAATTTAATTAGAATGAATACTTTGTCATTCATCCAATGAAGCCAAAATTACTCTCATCACCATAAGAGTTACTTGACAATAAAAGTACAATTTGACATCCCTCATGCGCATAGATTCAAAACTTCTTTTTTTAAATAAAATTGAATCCAATAATAAATGTAAAGAATAGGAGTTCCCGTCTTGGCACAGCTGAAACAAATCCAACTAGGAACCATGAGGTTGTAGGTTTGATCCCTGACCTTGCTCAGTGGGTTAAGGATCCAGTGTTGCCATGAGCTGTGGTGTAGGTTGCAGATGCAGCACAGATCTGGCATTGCTGTGGCTGTGGTATAGGCCAGCAGCAACATCTCCGCTTAGACCCCTATCTTGGGAACATCCATGTGCCATGGGTGCAGCCCCCCCCAAAAAAAAGAACAAGATATCATGGTTATGACCATGGTATAGTGGTAGAATTTATCCCTGGAATTGAAATCTAACTTAATATTCAAAATCAATCTATAGAATTCACTATATTAACAAATTTTAAAAAAGAGGAACTCTATGAACATTCAGTACTCACAGAAAAACATTTGACAAAATTCAACATTCATTCCTGACAAAAAACTCTCAGTGAACTAGGAGTAGAAAGGAACTTTCTCAATCTGATCAAGGGAACATACTGGGAAAAAAAAAAAAAACCACCCCTACTGTCAACATCATACTTATTAGTGAAATACTAAATGTTTTCCCACAAGATTGGGAACAAGCCAAGGATTTCTGATCCCACCACTTCTATTCAACATTGTACAGGAGATTCTATCCAGTCAATAAGCCAAGGAAGAGGAAAAAAATAAAAAGCATCCTGATTGCAAGTAAAGAATAAAATTGTCCTTCACCCGGAAATTCCCACAGATCTACCAAAAAAATCCTAGAACTAATAAGAGAGTTTATAAAGTTTGAAGAATGGGAGACCAATATAAAAAATCAATCATATTTCTATATACTGGCAATGAGAAAGCAGAAGTTGAAATTAAAAAAAACATTTATAATAGCATAAAATTATGAAATATTTAGGAGCAGGTGGTAAAAATGTAAGATTTATATACCAAAAACTATAAAACATTGTTGAAGGAAATTACAGAAGATATAAACAAGTGAAGAAATATAAAATGTATGTGCAGATTCAATATTGTTAAGATGCCAGTTCTTCCCAAATTGATCTATATAGATACAGCACATCATTCAAATCAAAATCTTAGTCAATTTTTTTGGAAAAATTGGCAAGGTGATTTTAAAATTCATATGTAATTGCAAAGGATATACAGAGTATCCAAAACAACTTTGAAAACAAAGGGCTTGATTTATAACATTATAAAGTTATAGTAATCAAGATAGTGCCATATTGGCATAAAGATACAAAAAGAGATCAATGTAACAGAATAGAGAGACCAGAAGTATGAATATAAACAACTAATTTTCAACCAAGGATCACAGAAAATACAATGGATAAGGGATAGTTATTTTAGCAAATAGGGCTAAAACAATTAGTCAAATGAAAAAAAATAACAATGTTGACTCATTCCTTGCACCATATGCAAATGTTAACTCAAAATGGATCATAAAACTTCTAGACAAAAACAACAGAAAAAAATCTTTCTGATTTTGAGTTAGACAAAGATTTCTTACCATGATCTACAAAAAAAAAGTTTTATTAATTTGGCTAAACAAAATTAAGAACTGCTCTTCAAAAGACTGTTAATAGAATGAAATGATTAAATATACACTGGAAGGAAATATTTGCAAATCCCAGTTTTTAAAATAAACTTGTATCAAGAACTCTTCAAACTCAATAATAAGGAAACAATAACTCAGTTTGAAAAGAAAAGGAGCAAAATATTTGAATATACACTTTATCAAAGGGTAGACCAAGATAACAGAATAATTGTAAATTAGAAGATCACTGATTGCCTGTTAATGTTAGCTGAGAATAAAAAGATGTCACTTGAGGCTGACAAGACAAGTAAAAGAAGCTTAAGTAAATTAAAGAGTGCAAAGATTAACAATAAAATAAACTAGTTTCTAAAATTAAAAGGTTAGGAAAAGGGAAGCAGGAGAAGTAGTTTCTATAATTTCCATATTGCTCAAGTACTATCAAGTACCAACAGATAGTATCTAACGAAAAAGATAACTAGAATTTTATACAAATCATTAATTAGCATAGAGGTAATTACTAGAACACACACAAATCTTGCTAAATACCAATGTCAATACCCAATAAAAGAGTAAATAAAGCAGGGCAGGGTCAAACTGAGATTTAACATGTCATTTGTGTCAAAAAAAAACCAGAATGAGCAAAGCTAATTTGTAAAATACAATGTTTTATCAACTTGATTTACAAAGCAAAATTCAACTTTGTTCTCTAAACAAGTAAGACAAGTAAGCGAAGAGATTCAAAAAGGATAAAAGTTAAAGGATGAGGAAATTCATATTAGGCATATCTTGATACCAGACAAAGTAGAATTCTAGCCAAAAAGCAATAAATGGGACAAAGAAAAACATTTTTAATGCTAAAGGCAATAATTCATAATGAAGATATGTTATTAATATTTATGCACCTGATAACACAGAAAAGTTTGCCAGGCAGAAATTATAGGAGATGAAAGGAGAAACTTGTAGACATATGCTAGAGACTACAAAACACAGTTAAGCTGTGCTCAGAGGGGAAAAAAATCATAGTATTAAATATCTATGTCAATAAAAAATAGAAAGAAAGCTAATGCAATACAGCAGAAGACATGAATTAATAAAAGATAAAGATCAGACATTATATTCAAAACTAAAAAGCACTAAAATGAATAAATACATGAAAAAGCCATTGTTTTGGGAGGAAAATCCACAAAGTGGAGAAACACTAGCAAGAAAAAAAGATAGCACAAACATGCAAAAAAAAAAATGAGACAAGGGGAAAATTCCCATTGAAATGGAGAATTTTTTTTAATATCTTAAGACAATACCTTGCTAACTTTACCCAAATAAATTTGACAACCTAATTAAAATAACTAATTTTTAGGAAAATACAATTTGCCAAATCTGAACCTTTAGAGAAAAAATTTGAAAAGATCAACTACTATAGAAGTTAAGAAAAAAATTATAAAAATATTCTCACCAAATAATTCACCAGGCCCTGATGGTTTCACAGGGGAATTTAGTAATCTATTAAAGTCAGATAACCCCAACGCTACTTTAACTGTTACAGAACCTGGGGAAAGAATTAAAATTTCAAAATTCTTTTTATGAGACAAACTTAACATAAATATCAATATCTGATAAATATTTTCTTTAAAAAAATTATAAACCGGCGTTCCCGTCGTGGCTCAGTGGTTAATGAATCCAACTAGGAACCGTGAGGTTGAGGATTCAATCCCTGCCCTTGCTCAGTGGGTTAACGATCCGGCGTTGCCGTGAGCTATGGTGTAGGTTGCAGACATGGCTCGGATCCCGCGTTGCTGTGGCTCTGGCGTAGGCTGGCAGCTACAGCTCCGATTAGACCCCTAGCCTGGGAACCTCCATATGCCATGGGAGCGGCCCAAGAAATGGCAAAAAGACAAAAAAAAAAAAAATAAAAAATTATAAACCAATTTCACATACAAATACTAATACTAAAAATCTTAAATAAAATATGAGCAAACAGTATAGCATTATGAAAATAATTCATCATGACCACATCCAATCCAGGAAAGAAGTTAGTATTAGAAAGCTTAATTACATTAACATGTAATTCATGGTTGCCATATCTCCAAAACAAAAATCATGTCATTTCTAGAGGTGTTGCACCAGTTAACTAGCTGTCATCCCTAGCTTCAAGACCACCTTTCTATCTCTTCTCTGTGGTGGGACCCTGCAAACATTGCAGCTTGGTCTGCTGCCCAAGATCAGACTCTGCTATTGGTGGGAAGGTGGGTAGAGGGCACTGGAGGGAGAGTAGAAGCATGGGGAATTGGAGGTAGAGGATTTGCTCCACCTTATCTGCCCTCTCCTCTTGCCCATAGCATCCCAACCTTGTTTTGTTACCTCATGTGTTTTCTTCCAGAAGCAGCTTTTGAATTTAATTAGCTATATTTCCAGAGCTTGCTCCTCCAGCCAACCAGTGCCTCCTCCCCAGAGGTGTAGATTCGGCTTCTTGGAACTCCTTCTCTGAACTCAGAGGCTGGGTACCAGCCAAGCAGTGGACTCTTCAGAGCTCTGAGTTCTTTGGGGCCCCTCTTCTTCCTATTCTCCCAACACACATGTGCTAGCTGCTTTTTACACTTTCTTCTACCTCCCAATACCCTAATTGTCTCTTGTTTTTTCAATTAGTTACATGTTTAATTATTTTAAAATTCTTTGTAAAATAACAGGTATGTTTTCTGTCTCCATTTGACAAAATCTGACACCCATTTCTGATTTTAGGAAATACTCAATTATGGAAGAATTGACAAATACTGGTTTGACTAATATACAATTTCATACATATACAACCCCACAACTAAGCCAGCATTTGCTGGATGGGGAATAGAGGTCTCCTCATTATGCATTGTGTTGGGGATATTAGCCATGGTAGCTGGACAAGAGAATGAAAAACCCCCATATGCCTATCCTGATGGGAAACAATCTGAAGAACATGTTATGGGGAAAACAGCAAGGAGCACAACAGTAAATAAAATATCTACCTTTTGTGTAACCAATATAGCTGCAAAATTAAATACTGGAAAAATAAACCAAAAACTAAATTTTTTAATGTGTTACATAAAGAAGAAAGGAGGAGAAAAGAGGTAGGGGAGGAATGGTAGCTAAACTTTTCAAAATATATCAAGTTACTGTTTCAACTTGGGGATGAATGTGTTTGAGATGAAATATATTTCACATATTTTAAGTGATTAAAAAGCAACTCTCAAAATAATCTGAAACAAATAAGCTTAATTATCTATGGTTGGTAATATAACCATACAAAGAGTTTTTTGTAGTGGCTTTAGAATATTATTTGACTATTAGAGCTGCTGGTTCCAAACATGTTTCCTATACTACAATATACATCAGCAAGTAGATCCCCCATGCCATGCCTCTCTTGCTTCCCATCTCAGTTCCAAATTTGTCTCACATGGGTGCATCTGATTGGTGGACCATACAGCCCATCTGGAATCCCAGGAGCAAATGCAACTGGGAAACACGGTTTTTAGCTTTCTGTACCTGCACACAGGACTATGCAATAGCAGGAGACTAGAAAAAGAACTGAACAACTCAATCCATAACATCTATCATCCTGTAAACTCAGACCCTTCCAGTGTCTTTTACTAGCCCCTTGACTTAGTTTGGAAGCAACACAGGAATTTTTTAAGAAAATGCATCCTAGAAATCTGTAACAAAATTATACCAAATAGCTAAAATATTTGTCTTATGTCTTTTATCAGGGTAGATGTTTAGAGTCTGTAGAGGAAAAGACCAGGTCTAAAATATCCATTGTGCCCTAGGTAGTATAAAAACTTAATAAACAAAACCATCAATTAAGTAGAATTGGGACATCAGAAGGGGGAGCACTCATGCCCTGAAATGATAGCAGAGCCCAACTAGAAGACTCTTCTTCTTTCCTGGCAAAGATGCAGCCATAAACTATTTGTTTACTATAGCCTTCCCAAATTCATTTTCCTCTCTATAAAAGCTCTCTTCTCCCCTTGCTTTATGGGGACTTGCATGTGGCTTACCATGATTGCAGACCCTGTACTGCAATTCTCTACTGATCCCAAATAAATCCATCTTTGTTGGAGAAATAACTGGTTATAGTTGTTTTAAATCAACAGTAGCAGAATGGATATTTAGTCACTCAGGCAATCCTTAAGCACCACGAGGGCTCTAATTTGGAAAGCAGGATGCTTTCTGAATAATTCCAACGGGATGATAAATTTATTATTGATAACAAACTCCAAATTCAATTCATTATAAATTCCTCCAAAGGAATAAATTTTAAAATTTGTCTGGATGAGGAGGGTGACCAAGAAAGACAGTGGAGTAGAAAAGTGTGCAACCCACCTCCCCCCACTAGCACATCAAAAATACATCTACATATGAAGATATTCTCACTGAAAACTCTTCCAGTGGAGGCTGAAGGACTCTTATACAATCAAACCTGAAAGAAAGAGCCTCACAGAATCAGAAAGGAAAGGGAAGAAATCAGGTCAGGATCTGTGCCCCTAGGAGAGGACATAGAAGAGGAGATAACACAGGCTCAGAGATCCTCCTTGGGGAGTGAGCAGTGTGAGCCACATATTGTGCACCCCATCCCTGGAGTCCAACAGAAGGAGGACAAGTTTCCTTGGCTAGATGAAAAACCAGTGGGGCTATAAGAAATCTAGACTCCACTCATAAAAGAGCACACACATGCTTGCTTACACTCAAAACAAGGTGGAGAAGGCAGACTGAAAGTGCCTGGTACACTGGCCAATTTCTGTGACTATCCCAGCACATGCCCCAGGGACAAGGGCTGACATGGCTGAGAACAGTATGCAATTATGAGGATCCAAGCCATTTCAGACCCATTATGGCATCTGAATGGGGCAGGGGATATATCGCCAGCATCTAAGGAAAAGTCCAGGACTCTGACTGGGGCCAAGAATGCCACAGCCTATGCCTAACCCACACAAGCACCCACTCCATCCTCTCTTGCTTCAGCATTATTCCCATCTGGAACAAGGGGGGACAGTGCTGAGAGGGGGCAAATCACACACTTAGAATAGAGCCATCACAGACCCAAACCTCAGGGCTTCTGATACAGCACCCTAGGACCTGACCCAACCCCAATAGAGCAGTGTTGGCCACTGAGCACAGGAGAAGCCCCAGCTCACATAGCTCTGGCCCAGCTCCTCCACCCCCAGCCTTGACTCCTACCAAGGTGATAGATGCCAGCACACCCTGGGGGAAAACATGACTGTGCTCATATCAGATTTAGCTCTCCTACCAAAGTCACAGGGCAAAAACAGACTATATAGGGACACTCCCACAAGGACACTCCTTCAAGACACTGAAAAGGCCACTGTTTCAACTAATTTCATAGACAGGAAAAAATAAGCACAATAAGAAGTTAGAGGAATTTATTTCAAATAAAAGAACAAGAGAAAACAACCAATGAAAGGGAAAAATTAATTACCAGATAAACAGTTACTAATTAAAGCATTACTAATAAGAATGCTAACTGAATTTGGAAAAAGAACAGGCAAACACAATAAAAATTTTGGAGTTCCTGTCGTGGCACAGTGGTTAACGAACCCAACTAGGAACCATGAGGTTGCGGGTTTGATCCCTGGTGTTGCTCAGCAGGTTAAGGATCCAGCATTGCCGTGAGCTGTGGTGTAGCTCACAGACACAGCTCAGATCCCTTGTTGCTGTGGCTCTGGTGCAGGCTGGCGGCAACAGCTCCAATTAGACCTCTAGCCTGGGAAACTCCATACACTGCGGAGTAGAAAAGGCAAAAAGACAAAAAAAAAAAAAAACTGCAGTAAGAATTTAACAAGGAACTAAAAATACAAAAAAAAAAAAGCCAGACAAAACTGAAGAATATAATAATTGAAATTAAAAACACAGTAGAAGAAATTAATATTAGACTAGGTGATAACAAAGAAAGTGTAAGTGATCCAAAGATAAAGAGAAATCACCCAATCAGAACAGCCAAAAAAAAAAAATTGGAGAGGATTAAGATGGCGGACTAGAAGGACTGGACCTCAAATACTCTCCCCTAAAAACAACAAAATTCACAACTAAAGACTGAGCAATCTCCACCCAAATGGTTCAGAAACCTTAAAAAAGATACCCTACTCCAGAAGAAATAGAGGAGGCCACATCAAGAGGTAGGAGGGGCGATTTCGAGATATAAACAACCCCATACATCTGGGGTGGGAAGCTCCACAGACTGAAAACTAACTGGTTCACAGAGACTCACTTACAGGAGTGAGAGTTCTGAGCCCCACATCAAACCCTCACGTGCGAGGATCTGGCACTGGGAGAAAGAGCCCTGGACCATCTGGCATTGAAGGCCAGTGGGGCTTGTGTGCAGGAGCTCCACAGGACTGGGGGAAACGGAGACCCCATTCTTAAAAGGCGCACACAGACTTTCACGTGCACTGAGTCCCGGGGCAAAGCAAAGTCCTCCAAGGGAATCTGGGTCAAACCTGACTGCAGTTTCTTGGAGGACATCCTGGGAAAACAGGGGTGAATGTGGCTTGTTGTGGGGGACAGACATTGAAAGCAAAGCTCTTGGAAATATTCAGCAGCATGCCTTTCTCTAGAGGTGGCCATTTGGGAAAAATCTGGCCCCACCAATAAGTCAGTTCTGAGAAGCCCCAGGGCAAACAACAATCAAGGTGGGATCACAGCCCCGCACCTCAGTAAACAGGCTACCTAAAGACCCCTCAGGCACACAGCTGCCTCTAATCCCATCCAGAGACTAAGCCCCAACCACCAGAGGGATTAGAATCAGCTCCTCCTACCAGTGGGCAGGCATCAGCTCCTCCCATCAGGAAGCCTACAGCAAGCCCGCGTACCAACTTCAGCCACAAGGGGGGCAGACACCAGAAGTAAGAGAGGGTACAACTCTATTATCTGTAAAAAGGTCACCACGCCAAAAACCTATAAAAATGAAAAGACAGAGAACTATAACTCAGATAAGGGAGAAAGGAAAAACCCCATAAATTCAGCTAACCAATGAGGAGATTCTCAGCCTCCAGGAAAAAGACTTTAGACTGTCGATGCTGAAGATGATGCAAGACATTGGAAATAAACTGGAATCAAAGATGGATAACTTACACGAAACACTGAGCAAAGAGATACGAGATACAAAACTTAGGAAAAGATGCAAAATACAATAACTGAAATAAAAATTCATCAGAAGCAGCTAACAGCAGAATACAGGAGGCAGAAGAACGAATAAGTGAGGTGGAGGACAGATAAGTGGAAATTACAGATACAAAACAGAAAAGAGAAAAAAGATTGAAAACAAATGAAGAGAGTCTCAGAGAACTCTGGGACAATGTGAAACACACCAATATCCATATTATAGGGGTGCCAGAAGGAGAAGAGAGAGAGAAGGGGGCAGTAAAAATATTCCAAGATATAATAGCCAAAAACTTCCCTAACATGGGAAAGGAACCACTCACTCAAATCTGCAAGCACAACGAGTACCACATAAAATAAACCCAAGGAGGAATACACTGAGACACATGTTAATCAAACTGACCAAAATTAAAGACAAAGAGAAAATCTAGAAAGCAGATAGGGAAAAGAAACAAATAACATACAAGGAAACCCCAATAGGGTTATCAACAGATTTTTCAAACAGAAACTCTGCAAGCCAGAGGGAGTGGCATGATATACTTCATGTGATAAAAGGAAAAAACCTCCAACCAAGATTACTCTACCCATCAAGGCTCTCATTCAGATTTGAAGGAGAAATAAAAACCCTCACAGATAAGCAAAAGTTGAGAAAATTCAGCAACACTAAACCAGCCTTATAACAAATACTAAAGGAACTTCTCTAGGTAGAAAAGAAAAGAACAACAGGAAACAAAAATACCACAAATGACAAGGCTCACCAGTAAAGGTATATATACGGTGAAGATATGAAATCATCCATGCACGATTATACCACCAAAATCAGAAAATCATGAGAAGAGGTGGGTACAAATGCAGGACACTGGAAATGAACTTGCAATTAGGAGAACAACAGCTTAAAACAATCTCATATACATATAGACTCTTATATCAAAACTTCAGAATAACTGCAAACCAAAAATCTACAACTGATACTCAAACAAGGAATCCCTGGAGAAGAAATATATCTCATAGTAAATAAGTACATAATCCACCATGAAGGGGGTCATTTGACATCATTCTTGGAATGCTGAAGTCTTCTTATATATCTGATTCTGATTTCCTCTCCATCAAAGAATTTATGATAATTATAATTAAATAATGCCACTGTACAATTAAATAATACAGTTCTACAATTGTATTAATAACCATTTCTCTCCATGGTACAATGTAGGTCTATAATGTCTAGTTTATCACATCACCTAGAATGGTGTAATGCCTATATTGAAGAATCAATAAGATGTAACAAATTGTGAGGACATATTTATATAGTTACACTGTTTTTAACCAATTTATGCATTTTATATTTTACTTATTTTCAGAGGGTTTATTATTTTTGTTATTCTTACCAGTTAAGTTATTCTTTTTATTATGCTATATAAAATATTTAATGGTATATAAGGCTTTCTTTTTTATAAACTTTATTTGCATAATATACACAATTTTAATATAATGCTAATTTTTAAGGAAAAAATGAAATGTAATAGATAATACTAAATATTAAAGATGAAAGCCATACAAAATGGGATAAAGTACAGAATAAATTTCCTTTTGTCTCAGCATATTTTCCATTCCACTTCTCCAGAGGGAGTCACTTAATCTTTTTCTTAAGATCCATGATATAATAATCTGTGTGAATGTAATTGTGTTTAAATATATGTATTTTATTCTGTAAAAAAAAAATTTGGCTGTACCCACAGCATATGGAAGCTCCTGGGTTAGGGACTGAATCCAAGCCATGACTGTGACCTACACCTCAGCTGGGGCAATGCTGGATCCTTAACCCACTGTGCTGAGCTGGGGATCAAACCCATCCTCAGCAATGACCTGAGCCACTGCAGAAACAACACCAGATCCTTAACCTACTGCTACACAGTAGCAACTCCTTAATGAGTATAGTTTAAGGGATCTATGAAACAAGATTAAACATTCCCAGAAGAAAAGAGAAATGGGGTTGAAAATATATTTGATAAAATTATGCCTGAAAATTTCTGAAACCTGAAGAAAAAAACACATATATAGGTACAGGAAGTACAGAGGATCTCAAGACAAATCCAAACAGGCACACACCAAGACATGTAATTAAAAGTCAACTTATATGAACCCCAGCATAAACCTACAACAGAAACACAAAAACAAGAGAGAATGGAACACAAGCACACCAGCAAAGAAAATAATCAAATCAAAAGGGAAAAAAACTAAAAAAAGAAAAGAATTAAAAAACAACCAGGAAACAATATCAAAATGACAAGTACAAACCTCTCAATAATTACTTTAAATGTGCATGGATTAAATGCCCCAATCAAAATACTGAGGATGACTGAAGGGATTTAAGAAATAAAAAAAGACAATCTAACTGTTGCTTATAAGAGAGTCACTTCAGAGCTTTTAAAGACACACATTTTTAAAGAGGAGATGGAAAAAGCTATTTCATGCAAATGGAAATAACAAGAAAGTGGGGATAATAATGCTTAAATCAGACAAAACAGGAGTTCCTATAGTGGCTCTGAACCTGTTGTCCTCTGTGAGGATTTGGGTTCAATCCCTTGCTTCACTCAGTGGGTTAAGGATCCAGCACTGCCACAAGCTGTGGCATGGGTCACAGATGCGGCTCAGATCCAGTGTTGCTGTGGCTGTGGCACAGGCCTGCAGCTGCAGCTCCGATTCCATCCCTGATGTGGGAACTTCCATATGCTGCTGGTTTGACTGTAAAAAGAAAAAAAAAAAGCTAGACAAAATAGACTTTAAACAAAGTTTATAACAAAAGACAAAGAAGGACATTATATACAATAAATAGATCAATATAAGAGGAGGATATAACACTTGTTAACATATATGAAACTAATATAGGAGCACCTAAACATAGAGAGCAAATATTAACAGACATAAAGGGAAAAACTGTCTATAATGCAGTAATAGAAGGGTACTTTTTGAATGGACAGATCACCCAGACAGAAAATCAACAAGAAAACAGCAGTCTTAAATGACACATTAGACCAGTTGTATTTAAAAGATATTCACAGGGTGTTCCTGCTGTGGCACAACAGGAATGATGGTGTCACTGCAATACCAAGGACACAGGTTCAATCCCCAGCCAGCCACAGTGGGTTAAAGGATCCGGCATTGCCACAGCTGCAGCATAGTTCACAACTACAACTTGGATGTAATCCCCAGAAACTCCATATGATGTGGATCAGCCAAAAAAGAAAATAAACAAATAAATAAATATGAATAATAAATTAAAAATATCCACAGGATATTCCTCCCCAAATCAGAAGAATACACATTCTCCTTAAGTGCACAATGAACATTCTCCAGGATACAAGTCTACAAATAACAAATGCTGGAGAGGGTGTAGAGAAAAGGGAACCTCCTACACTATTGGTAGGAATGCAAACTGGTACAACCATTATGGAAAACAGTATGGATTTTCCTTAGAAAACTAAATATAGAACTACCATATGATCAAGCAATCCCAACTCCTGCACATATATCCAGACAAAACTATAATTCAAAAATATACGTGCACCCCTGTGTTCATTGCAGCACTATTCACAATAGCCCAGACATGGAAACAACCTAAACGCCCATCAACAGACGAATGGATTAAAAAGATGGAGTACATATACACAATGATACCAGTCAGACATAAAAAGAATGAAATAATGCTATTTGCAGAAATGTGCATCAAACTAGAGATTCTCATACTAAGTAAAGTGGGTCAGAAAGAGAAAGACATACACCATATGATATCACTTATATGTGGAATCTAAAATATGGCACAAAAGAACCTATCTACAAAACAGGAACAGACTGACAGACATTGCCAAGGGAGATGAGGGAGAAGGTGGGATGAATGCAGATTTTGGGGTTGGTAGATTCAAACAGTTACATTTAGAATGGATGAGCAATGAACAGAGAAACAGCTAAGTGAAAGGAGATTCTCAGCCTACACAGAAAAGACTTTAGACTGCTGATGCTGAAGATGATGCAAGATGTTGGAAAAAAACTGGAATCAAAGATGGATAACTTACACGAAACACTGAGCAAAGAGATACAAGATACAAAACTTAAGCAAGAAGAGATGCAAAATACAATAACTGAAATAAAAAATTCATCAGAAGCAGCTAACAGCAGAATACAGGAGGCAGAAGAACGAATAAGTGAGGTGGAGGACAGATAAGTGGAAATTACGGACTTGGAACAGAAAAGAGAAAAGGATTGAAAACAAATGAAGAGAGTCCCAAGAATGCTGGGACAACATTAAATGCACCAATATCCATATTATAGGGGTGTCAGAAGGAGAAGAGAGAGAGAAGGGGAAGGGAAAAAAATTCCAAGAGATAATAGCCAAAAATTTCCCTAACATGGGAAAGGAACCACTCACTCAAATCCAGGAAGCACAACAGGTACCACATAAAATGAACCCAAGGAGGAACACCCCAAGACAAATAATCAAACTGACCAAAATTAAAGACAAAGAGAAAATCTTGAAAGCAGCTAGGGAAAAGAAACAACATACAAGGGAACCCCAATAGGGTTATCAGTAGATTTTTCAGCAGAAACTCTGCAGGCCAGAAGGGAGTGGCATGATATACTTAACGTGATGAAAGGAGAAAACCTCCAACCAAGGTGGCTTTACCCAGCAAGGCTCTCATTCAGATTTGAAGAAGAAATCAAAAGCTTCACAGATAAGCAAAAGCTAAGAGAATTCAGCAACACTAAACCAGCTTTACATCAAATACTAAAGGAACTTCTCTAAGCAGAAAAAAACAAGCCACAACCAGAAACAAAAGTACCACAAATGACAAGGCTCACCAGTAAAGGTATATATACAGCAAAGATACAAAATAATCCACACACAATAATGCCACCAAAATCAGAAATCGTGAGAAGAAGTGGCTGCAAAAGCAGGACAGTGGAGATGCACTTGCAATTAGAAGATCAACAACTTAAAATAATCTTGTATATGTAAGTTTTGACTTTTTACATCAAAACTTCAGAACTACTGCAAACCAAAAATCTACATTTGATACACAAACAAATAAGAAAAATCAACTCAAATGCAACACGAAAGATAGCCATCAAACCACAAGAGGAGAGAACAAGAGAAGAAGGGAAGAAAGTAAGAACACAAACAAATCCAAAGCAATCAATAAAAAGGTAGTAAGAACATACATATCAATACTTACCTTAAATGTGAATGGACTAAATGCCCCACCCAAAAGACACAGACTGGCTGAATGGATACAAAAACAAGAACCATATGTATGCTGTCTTCAAGAGGCCCACTTCACTTCTAGGGACACATACAAACTGAAAGTGAGAGGATGGAAGAAAATAGTCCATGCAAACGGGAATCAAAGGAAAGCAGGAGGAGCAATAATTCATATCAGACAAAATAGACTTTAAAATGAAGACTATTTTAAGAGACAAGGAATGTCACTACCTAATGATCAAAGCATCAATCCAAGAAGAAGATAGAACAATTTTAAATATCTACACACCCAACATCAGTTCACCACAATATATAAAGCAACTGCTAAGAGCCTTAAAAGGACAAATCAACAATAACACGATAATAGTGCAGGACCTGAACACCCCACTCACAGCAATGGACAGATCAACCAGACAGAAAATCCATAAGGAAACACAGGCCCTGAATGAAGCATTAAACCAGATGGACTTCATAGATATTTATAGGACGTTTCATCCAAAAGCAACGGAATACACATTCTTCTCAAGTGCACATGGAACATTCTCTGAGATGGATCATATCCTGGGCTACAAACCCAACCTCAGTAACTTGAAGAAAATTGAACTCATATCAAGCATCTTTTCCGACCACAACACTATATGACTGGAAATCAACAACAAGAAAAAACTGCAAAAAACACAAACACGTGGAGGCTCAACAACATGCTACTAAACAACCAATGGATCACTGAAGAAATCAAAGAGGAAATTAAAAAATACCTCAAAGCAAATGACAACAAAGATATGACACTCCAAAACCTATGGGATGCAGCAAAAGCCGTTCTAAGAGGAAAGCTGAGAGCAATACAAGCCCACCCCAGGAAACAAGAGAAAGCTCAAATAAACAAGCTAACTTTACATCTAAAGCAGCTCGAGAGAGAAGAACAGACAAGACCTAACTAAAGTTAGTAGAAGGAAAGAAGTCATTAAAATCAGAGCAGAAATCAATGAAAGAGAAGCAAAGAAAACCATAGAAAAGATCAATGAAACAAAAGGCTGGTTCTTTGAAAAGATCAACAAAATGGATAAACCCCTAGCCAGACTTACCAGGAGAAAAAGAGGGAGGACTCAAATCAATCACATTAGAAGTGAAAAAGGAGAAGTAGCAACGGACATCACAGAAATACAAAGGATCATAAGAGACTACTATATGCAACCATACGCCAATAAAATGGAAAACCTAGAAGAAATGGTCAAATTCTTAGAAAAGTACAATCTTCCAAGACTAAACCAAGATGAAATAGAAAAGACGAACGGACCCATCACAAGAACTGAAATTGAAACTGTGATTAAAAGCCTTCCAAAAACAAAAGCCCAGGACCAGATGGCCTCACGGGCAAATTCTATCAAACATCTAGAGAAGAGCTAACACCTCTCCTTCTGAAACTGTTCCCAAAGATCGCAGAGGAAGGGACACTCCCAAACTCATTCTATCAGGCCACCATCACCCTGGTACCAAAACCAGACAAAGACTCCACACAAAAAAAGAAAACTACAGGCCGATTTCACTGATGAACATCGATGCAAAAATCCTCAACAAAATACTAGCAAACACATCCAACAATACATGAAAAGGACTGTACGTCATGATCAAGTGGGATTTCTCCAAGGGATGCAAGGGTTCTTCAATATCTGCAAATCCATCAGTGTGATACACCACATTAACAAACTGAAGAATAAAAACCATATGATCCTCTCAATAGATGCGGGAAAGGCCTTTGACAAAATCCAGCACCCATTTTCTGATAAAAACCCTTCAGAAAGTGGGCACAGAGGGAACCTACCTCAACATGATAAAGGCCATATATGACAAACCCACAGCGAACATCATTCTCAAGGGTGAAAAGCTGAAAGAATTCCCGCTGAGATCAGGAACAAGACAAGGATGTTTGCTCTCACCGCTACTCTTCAACATAGTTCTGGAAGTCCTAGCCACAGCAATCAGAGAAGTAAAAGAAATAAAAGGAATCCAACTTGGAAAGGAAGAAGCAAAACGATCCCTATTTGCAGATGACATGATCCTATACCTAGAGAATCCTAAAGACTCTACCAGAAAACTGTTAGAGCTCATCCACGAATTTGGCAAAGTCGCAGGATACAAAATCAACACACAGAAATCGACAGCGTTTCTACATACTAACAATGAAAAAGCAGAAAAGGAAATTAGGGAAGCAATCCCACTTACCATCGCATCCAAAAGAATAAACACATAGGAGTAAACCTACCTAAAGAGGCAAAAGACCTGTACTCTGAAAACTACAAGCCACTGATGAAAGAAATCAAAGACGACACAAACAGATGGAAATGCTCGTGGACTGGAAGAGTTAATATTATCAGAATGACTGTATGACCCAAGGCAATCTACAGATTCAATGCAGTCCCTATCAACTTACCAAGGACGTTTTTCACAGAACTCCAACAAAAGATTTTAAAGGTTGTTTGGAAGCACAAAAGACCCAGAATAGCCAAAGACATCCTGAAAAAGAAAAACAGAGCTGGAGGAATCAGGCTTCCTGGCTTCAGACTACACTACAAAGCAACAGTCGTCAAAACCACATGGTACTGGCACAAAGACAGAAATATAGATCAGTGGAACAGGATACAAAGCCCAGAATTCAACCCACACACCTACAGCCAACTCATCTATGACAACGGAGGCAAGAATATACAATGGAGAAAGGACAGCCTGTTCAATCAGGGGTGCTGGGAAAACTGGACAGCCACATGGAAAAGAATGAAATTAGAACACTCCCTAACACCATACACAAAAATCAACCCCAAATGGATTAAAGACCTCGATATAAGACCAGACACTATCAGACTCCTAGAGGAAAACATAGGCCAAACACTCTCTGACATGAACGACAGCAACATCTTCTCAGATCCACCTATCAGAGGATTGACAACAAAAAGAAAAATAAACAAATGGGACCTACTCAAACTTCAGAGATTCTGCACAGCAAAGGAAACCCTAAACAACACAAAAAGACAACCCACAGAATGGGAGAACATCTTTGCAAGTGAATCGACTGACAAGGGATTCAGCTCCAACATTTATAAACACCTTCTGCAGCTCCATACCAAAAAAACAAACAACCACATCCAAAAATGGGCACAAGATCTAAACAGACAAGTCTCCAAGGAAGACATACAGATGGCCAAGAAACACATGAAAAGATGTTCAACGTCACTCATTATCAGAGAGATGCAAATCAAAACCACTCTGAGGTACCACCTTACACCAGCCAGAATGGCCATCATCCAAAAGTCTGCAAACCGTAAGTGCTGGAGACGGTGTGCAGAAGAAGGAACCCTAGTACACTGTTGGTGGGATTGTAAATTGGTGCAACCACTGTGGGAAGCAGTATGGAGATTCCTCAGAAAACTAAACATAGAACTACCATTTGATCCAGCAATCCCACTCCTGGGCATCTATCCAGAGAAAACCACGACTCGCAAAGACACATGTACTCCGATGTCCATTGCAGCACTCTTTTCAATAGCCAAGACATGGAAACAACCTAAATGTCCATCGACAGAGGAGTGGATCAAGAAGAGGTGGTGCATATACACAATGGAATATTACTCAGCCATTAAACAGAACGAAATACCAGCATTTTTAGCAACATGGATGGACCTAGAAACTATCATGCTGAGTGAAGTCAGCCATACAATGAGACACCAACATCCAGTGCTTTCACTGACATGTGGAATCTGAAAAAAGGACAGACGGAACTTCTTTGCCTAACAGATGCTGACTCACAGACATTGAAAAACTTATGGTCTCCGGAGGAGACAGTTTGGGGGATGGGGGGATGTGCCTGGGCTGTGGGATGGCAATCCTGTGAAATCAGATTGTTATGATCATTATACAACTACAGATGTGATAAATTCATTTGAGTAATAAAAAAATGGAAAAAAAATTTCTTGGAAATATTTGGTAGAATAGGTATTATTGCTTTCTTAATTGTTTGATACTATTTACCAGTGATAGATTTCACCAGACTCTGTATTTGTAATTTTATTTGTGGGGAAGTTAAGTATAAATTTGGTTTAATTTCTTGATAGGTATAAGGTTTTTTTTTTTTTTCAGCTCACCTTTTTTTTTATTGACTTAGTTGTGGTAGTATGTGTCTTCCAAGGAAATTGTCCATTTCATTCACAACTACCAAATTTATTGGCATAAAGTCAGTCATAATATCCCCTATTATTTCCTTAATATATGTAGAATCCATGATGATTATACCTCTCTTGTTCCTGATATTTGAGAATTTTCTGTCTTCTAATTTTCCCCCTGGTAATCTGTCTAGAAGATTATAAATTTTATTGTTCTTCTCAAAAAACTAACTTTTTGTTTCATTACAATTTCTTTATTGTTTTTCTATTTTATTATTTTTTGTTCTTTATTGTTTCTTCGATTTTTCTTATTTTGTGTTTAATTTGTTCCTTTTCTAATTTTTAAAGATGGAGATCAGATAATTTATTTGAAACTCTTCTCCTTTTCAAATATAGGCATTTATTCTATAAATTACCCCTATACACTGCTTTAGTGGCATCCCAGAAATTGTGATATATTATGTTTTCATTTTCATTGTTTTAAATATTTCCTTTTTCTTTCTTTTTTTTTTCCGTCTTTTGTCTTTTTAGGGCCTCACCCATGGCATATGGAGGTTCCAAGGCTAGGAGTCTAATTGGAGCTACAGCTGCCTGCTTACACCACAGCCACAGCAACCAGATCTGAGCCTCATCTGTGACCTGCACCACAGCTCACGGCAATGCCGGATCCTTAACCCACTGAGCAAGGCCAGGGATTAAACCCACAACCTCATGGGTCCTAGTTGGATTTGTTTCTGCTGCACCACAATGGGAACTACTTAAATATTTTCTAATTTTATTTGTTTCTGTTTTATCCCATTGATTATTTAGGAAATGTCTTAATTTCTGAATTTTTGAGTTTTATTCAGGTTTTCTAAATCCTTACTGATTTTCTGTCTCCTTGTTCTATTAATTATTGGGAGGAGGATATTATAAGTTTTGATTACAATGATTTCCTATATCTTGAAACTCTGGGCTTAAGTGCATAAATGTTTAGGATTGTTATGTCCTCATGACAGACTGACCCTTTTATTAATATGAAATTACGTTTTTATTTCTGGTAATAATCTTTGCACTGAAATGTACTTTGCCTGATGTTGATATAGCCAGTCCAACTTTTTGTTTGTTTGTTTGTTTTTTTGTTTTTGTCTTTTCTAGGGCTGTACCTGAGGCATATGGAGGTTCCAGGACTAGGGGTCTAATCAGAACTGTAGTCACTGGCCTATGCCAGAGCCACAGAAATGCGGGATCTGAGCTGCGTCTGCCACCTATATCACAGTTCACAGCAGCTCACAGCAATGCCAGATTCTTAACCTACTAAGCGAGTCTAGGGATCAAACCGGCAACCTCATGGTTCCTAGTGGAATTGTTAACCACTGAGCCACTACGGGAACTCCCCATAGCCAGTCCAGCTTTGGGTTAGTGCTAGGAGCATGCTGTATGCTTTCCATTCCTATTCTGTTACTATTTGTGAAGCTATTTTTGTTTGTATCTATATATTTATATATTTTGAATCTACATTATTAGTTGTAAACATTTAAGATTTCTGTATTTCTTAATCTGTTTATCACTTTGTAATGACCTTTTTCTCTGGTAATATGCTTTTCTCTGAAATCTATTTTGTCTGTTATTAATATAGCTTCTTCAATTTTCTTTTGGATCAATGTTAGAATAGTATATCATTTTCCATCATTTTACTTTTAACCTATTTGTATCTTTCTATGTAAAGTGTATTTCCTGAGGGTAGCATATAGGTGGGTCTTGCTTTTTGGATTTAATCTGACAATTTTTGCCTTCTAATTGGAGTATTTAGACCATTTACATTTAATATTATTGTTGTTCTTAAATTTAAATCTATTGTCTTATTTGTTTTGTTATTGTCTCATCTGTTTTGGTTTCCTCTTCTTTTACTGACTTTTTTGGATTAAGTATTTTATGTGATTTAATATCATGTACTTTGTTGGTTTATTAGTGGTGGCTCTTTTGATATTTTTGTTGTTACTTTAGAACTTATGGTACATAACTAACTTATTGCAGACTACTTTCAAGTAACATTATACTACTTAATGAATACTATAAGAACCTGATAGTAGTATACTTCCATTTCCCCCCCTCCTAGTCTTATGCTTATTTCTGTCATACATTTTATATTCACATATTTATACAAACCTCATACTATGTTATTATTATATCTGTATCAGACATAAATATATTTATCTTTATTTTTCATAAAGGCGTTTTAAGTATGTTTATTCTTTAAATAAAGATATTTAAATAATAATATTCTTACATATTTTATTTATGCTGTTGCCAGTGTCAGTGGGGTCTTCATACATTTGTACAGAACTACATTTCCCTCTAGTGTCATTTTCCTTCTAATGAAGGATTTCCTTTATCATTTTTTTATTATGAGTCTGCTGGTGATAAATGATTTCAACTTTTTTATATCTGAAAAAATATTTTTTTCTTCTGTTAATTTTGAAACATGTTCATGCTGGATATTATGCTAGGTCAGCTATTTCTTTTTTCTTCTCTGTGTTTTAAAGATTTGCTCCATTAAATTCTTGTTCGAATAGTTTTCAATAAGAAATGTGTCATTATCCTTCTCTTTGTTTACCTGTATCTGTTATGATTTTTTCCCTTAGCCACTTTAAAAATTTTCTCTTTGTCACTGATTTCAAGCAATTTGTTTATGATATGCCTTAGTCTAGTTTTCTTCATGTTTCTTGTGTTTTGAGTTAGTTCACTTTCTTAGATCTGTGATTTTACAGTTTTCATTAAATTAAAAAAATTGCAGCCATGATTTATTCAAAAATTTTTTGGCTTATATAGTTTATCAAATATATCAAAGTTTATTTGTAATTGTATTTGTATTGAAGGAAAGAGCAACTTGTTATGTGATACTGGCTAACGTGCTGCACCTTGCACAAAGCATAGTACATGCATTATCTCAATGCCATTTCTTACTACCATGCTATTAGGTAGCAACTTCTAATCCATATGAGAACACTGGGCCCAGAAAAGCTAAGTGAGTGTCCCAAGAATGTGGTGAAGCCAGAATTTGAATCTTTCTCCTAAATTTAAAACTAATCTACTCCACTTCTTTGAAAATCCCACCCACTTCAGGAATCTTATACTTTATGGACCAGAAGATGAACTTAATCTGGTCCTCCCCTACTTTTTTTTTTAAATATAATAATTTTTATTTTTTTCATTATAGCTGGTTTATAGTATTCTGTCAATTTTCTAATGTACAGCATGGTGACTCAGTTATACATACATGTATAGATTCTTTTTTCTCACATTATCATGCTCCATCATAAGTGACTAGATATAGTTCCCAGTGCTACACAGCAAGACCTCAATGGTTATCCATTCCAAAGGCAATAATCTGCATATGTTAACCCCAAGTTCCCAATCCATCCCGCTCCTTCCCCCTTCTCCTTGGCAACCACAAGTCTACTCTCCAAGTCTATGATTTTCTTTTCTGTGAAAGGTTCATTTGTGCTGTATGCTAGATTCCAGATACAAGTGATACGGTATTTGCCTTTCTCCTTCTGACTTACTTCACTTAGTATGAGACTCTCTATTTCCATTCATGTTGCTGCAAATGGCATTAGTTTGTTCTTTTTTATGGCTGTGTAGTATTCCACTGTCTATATATAACATATGTTCTTAATACAATCATTTGTTGATGGACATTTAGGTTGTTTCCTTGTCTTGGCTATTGTGAATAGTACTGCAATGAACGTGTGGGTGCATGTTTCTTTTTCAAGGAAAGTTTTGTCCAGATGTATGCCTGAGAGTGGTCTTCACTCTTCTCTTTTCTCCTTTAGGGACTCCATTTGCATTTATACCAGGTGGCTTGAAATTGTCCCACACTTTACTTATGATGTGTTCATTGTTTTTATTTTACTTTCTCTCTGTTTCATTTTGGATCATTTCTTTTACTTTCTGAAGGAAGTGGTTTGTTTCCTTGTAGAAGTTTCTGCAGTTTGAATTTACCAGTTTTCTCTCTATTCCCTGTATTCTGTGTCAGTTGGTAGTTAGGTCTGGAGGCTTGATCAGATTCAGATTCAGTTTTTTTTTTTGCAGTGGTGCCACATGCTTCTATCAGGATTCACATAATGTCTGATTTTTTCCTTTTGTGATATTAACAACCTTCAACAATCACCACTATCTTCAGTCCATATGTCAGTTTATTTCTAATAGATTTCTCATGAATGCCTCATGGGGATAATATTTATTGAGTTCTTGCTTTTCAGAGATCTTCTTCAGCTTTTATATACTTAAGGAGTAGTTTTTCTCGATGTAAAACCCTTGGCTTACATTCCTTTCCTGGAATATCTTAGATATGTCACTCAATTGTCATTTGACACACAGTGCTGCTATTTAATGGCTAATGCCAATCTGATTTCCTTTTATTTTTTTTAATTGAAGTATAGTTGATTTACAGTGTTGTGTTATTTTCTGCTGTACAGAGAAGTTCATGGCTTTTAAAAAATTTTCACTAAAGTGTTATTCCATAAACATTACTATGTCATTATACAACTTTCATTTTTAGACTTAAATTGTTTTTTAAATCTATCCATGTTAATACGTTCATAGAGATCTGTATATATAACTTCTTATAGTTGCTGTGTGATATTTTCCCATTGAATCAGTATACCACATTTAATTTACCAATTTACCTATTCATTTGCATTTCAGCTATTTCAAAATTTTTCCCTATAACTAAAAATGCAATAAAAATTGTCATATTTTTTTGAAATCATACGTGAGAGTTGCTATAGTGTATATTTATAAAAAATAGTTTTAATCTTCTATAATTTAAATAACGTAAAAGTTTTGTAAATGAAATATGGTATACAAATGTTAGGTATTGTAATTGTCTTAGATTCTGGCCTTTTCCAAAATTTCCAAAAGCTATCTTAATGTTTGGATACCCACTCTTTTGAATAGGAAAGACCTTTTTTTAAAAAAAATAAAAGTTATTAAAATAAACATTAATTTCCCTTTGCAAGTTCCTTGAATCTGTCTGTAACCTTTCCCTTTAATGGCTTAAGAGACACATAAAGAAACACACACCCACACACAACAGAGATTCTTACGTGAAAAATCCCTGTTTTAGTAGATTGCTGTGGCAGTTACCCTTGTAGTTTTCTCTAAATCAAATAATCTAAGAAGAAAGAGGAGGAATATATAGGTTTTTCATTCTCTATCCATATCTTGGGGTTTCTGATAGGATCCAAGCAGTTCTAGCCAGGCAACTTAGCCTGAACTGGAACAAAGGTTCTTAGTTGCATAATATTTTATTTTATTTTTTTTTATTAACTAATAGGTGAGCCTGATTCTTTGGCCTGGAGGCCTGTGCTCTTCATTTGGGTAAATTAATTTAGGAAACAAGTTCAGTTCCTTGAATTTCCTGTGTATTCTTTTGTGGAGGAAAGCAGTGATCCTGGTGTTTTTAGATGTAGTCCAGGCAGCTGTGACTGCCTAAAACTAGAGCAGGTCAATTTTCTCTTTTACTTGAGTCTCTGTTTTATAAATACATTTATTTGTTCATTTGTTTGACAGAACTTTATGAAGCACCTGCTGTATGACAGGCTTGATAGGAGGTAGGGATGCAAAGATGACTATGATCATGATGACACTGGTATCTCCTTAATAGCTGGAGGGTATCTTTCCCTTGTATGAAAATACTGCATTTATCAATTTCTCTATTCATTCACATTTAGATTGTTTCATAATATTTATTAATTATTCCAGTCATTTTTACGTTTTAGTTGCTTTCATTCTCACAATGGCCCTATGGTGTTGGCAATTTTGTTATTGCCCCCATTTTACAGTTGAGGAAATGAAGACACAAAAAGTTTAAGTAATTTTCTCATAGAGTGGTAAGCCTGAGATTTCATCCTAGGCATCCTGGCTCTGAAGACCAAAATTTCTGTTTCCTCTAACCTGCCTCAGAAGTAGTCACTGTCTTAAGGATTCACAGGAGGCTACTAGCTTGACATATAAATAAACAGATTATAGTACAAAGCAGTGAGAAACAATAGAGGAACAATTTAAAGTACAGATGTGGCACAGAGGAGAGAGGACCAGTTAACCCTTGGGAGTAAGAAGTTTCTCAGAGAAGTTGGCTGTTTTGGAGGATACATAGGCTCCAGACCAATCTCTGTAAATTGTTTGAGAAGGGCATTTGCACACATCCAGGCACAAATAGTATGAAGTCATGAACAACAGTATGGTTCAATGGACAGAGCTGCTCTTTGGAGTGAGTCCCCTGGGAATCAGAAGTTCAGGCCCTGCCACTTCTGAGTCTCAGTGGCTTTTGGCAAGCCACTTAACTCACCCCATGCGGTTGTCACTTAACAACCTCACATAGTTGGTCTTCGTTGCAAAGGGAATAATTAATGCAGAAGTGCTTTGTAAATGGCAAAGTGCTAGACAAATGTAAAGGGCTTCGGGATTACTTAAAAGGGAAAATAAAGCCCCTCATGTCTCACTGGGAAAATGTGAATGGTGATTCTATGTCCTTGCTCTAGTGACTGCCAAATGAAACTAGATTTTTTTTTTTCCCACTGTACAGCAAGGGGGTCAGGTTATCCTTACATGTATACATTACAATTACATTTTTCCCCCAGCCTTTCTTCTGTTGCAACATGAGTATCTAGACAAAGTTCTCAATGCTATTCAGCAGGATCTCCTTGTAAATCTATTCTAAGTTGTGTCTGATAAGCACAAGCTCCCGATCCCTCCCACTCCCTCCCCCTCCCATCAGGCAGCCACAAGTCTCTTCTCCAACTCCATGATTTTCTTTTCTAAGGAGATGTTCATTTGTGCTGAATATTAGATTCCAGTTATAAGTGATATCATATGGTATTTGTCTTTGTCTTTCTGGCTCATTTCACTCAGGATGAGAGTCTCTAGTTCCATCCATGTTGCTGCAAATGGCATTATGTCATTCTTTTTTATGGCTGAGTAGTATTCCATTGTGTATATATACCACCTCTTCCGAATCCAATCATCTGTCAATGGACATTTGGGTTGTTTCCATGTCCTGGCTATTGTGAATAGTGCTGCAATGAACATGCGGATGCATGTGTCTCTTTTAAGTAGAGTTTTGTCCGGATAGATGCCCAAGAGTGGGATTGCGGGGTCATATGGAAGTTCTATGTATAGATTTCTAAGGTATCTCCAAACTGTTCTCCATAGTGGCTGTACCAGTTTACATTCCCACCAACAGTGCAGGAGGGTTCCCTTTTCTCCACAGCCCCTCCAGCACTTGTTATTTGTGGACTTATTAATGAGGGCCATTCTGACTGGTATGAGGTGGTATCTCATGGTAGTTTTGATTTGCATTTCTCTTATAATCAGCGATGTTGAGCATTTTTTCATGTGTTTGTTGGCCATCTGTCTATCTTCTTTGGAGAAATGTCTATTCAGGTCTTTTGCCCATTTTTCCATTGATTGATTGGCTTTTTTGCTGTTGAGTTGTATAAGTTGTTTATGTATTCTAGAGATTAAGCCTTTGTCGGTTGCATCATTTGAAACTATTTTCTCCCATTCTGTAAGTTGTCTTTTTGTTTTCTTTTGGGTTTCCTTTGCTGTGCAAAAGCTTTTCAGTTTGATGAGGTCCCATGGGTTTATTTTTGCTCTAATTTCTATTGCTTTGGGAGACTGACCTGAGAAAATATTCATGATGTTGATGTCAGAGAGTGTTTTGCCTATGTTTTCTTCTAGGAGTTTGATGGTGTCCTGTCATATATTTAAGTCTTTCAGCCATTTGGAGTTTATTTTTGTGCATGGTGTGAGGGTGTGTTCTAGTTTCATTGCTTTGCATGCCGCTGTCCAGGTTTCCCAGCAATGCTTGCTGAATAGACTTTCTTTTTCCCATTTGATGTTCTTGCCTCCCTTGTCAAAGATGAATTGACCATAGGTGTCAGGGTTTATTTGTGGATTCTCTCTTTTGTTCCATTGGTCGGTCTGTCTGTTTTGATACCAGTCCCACACTGTTTTGATGACTGTGGCTTTGTAGTATTTCTTGAAGTCTGGGAGAGTGATGCCTCCTGCTTGGTTATTGTTTCTCAGGATTGCTTTGGCGATTCTGGGTCTTTTGTGGTTCCATATAAATGTTTGGATTGTTTGTTCTAGTTCTGTGAAAAATGTCCTGGGTAATCTGATAGGGATTGCATTGAATCTGTAGATTGCTTTGGGTAGTATGGCCATGTTTACAATATTGATTTTTCCAATCCAGGAACATGGAATATCTTTCCATTTCTTTATATCTTCTTTGATTTCTTTGATTAAAGTTTTATAGTTCTCGGCATATAGGTCCTTTCCCTCCTTGGTCAGGTGTATTCTGAGGTATTTGATTTTGTGAGGTGCAATTTTAAAAGGTATCGTATTTTTGTATTCCTTTTCTAAGATTTCATTGCTGGTATACAGAAATGCAACTGACTTCTGAATGTTAATCTTATATCCTGCTACTTTGCTGAATTTATGAATCAGTTCAAGTAGTTTTGGGGTTGAGTCCTTAGGGTTTTCTATGTATAGTATCATGTCATCTGCATACAGTGACAGTTTGATCTCTTCTCTTCCTATATGGATGCCTTTGATTTCTTTTGTTTGTCTAATTGCTGTGGCTAGGACTTCCAAAACTATGTTGAAGAGCAGTGGTGAGAGTGGGCATCCCTGTCTTGTTCCAGATTGGAGTGAGAAGGCTTTCAGTTTTTCCCCATTGAGTATTATATTTGCTGTGGGTTTATCATAAATGGCTTTGATTATATTCAGGAATGTTCCCTCTATACCCACTTTGGTGAGGGTCTTGATCATGAATGGATGTTGGACTTTGTCAAATGCTTTTTCTGCGTCTATTGAGATGATCATATGATTTTTGACTTTTTTTTTGTTAATGTGGTGTATGATGCTGATTGATTTGCGTATGTTGAACCATCCTTGTGAACCTGGGATGAACCCAACCTGGTCATGGTGTATAATTTTTTTGGTATGTTGTTGGATTTGGTTGGCTAAGATTTTGTTGAGAATTTTTGCATCTATATTCATCAATGATATTGGGCGATAGTTTTCTTTTTTGGTGGTATGTCTGTCTGGTTTTGGAATGAGGGTGATGGTGGCATCATAGAATGTCTTTGGGAGTATCCCTTCTTCTTCAACCTTTTGAAAGAGTTTAAGGAGGATGGGCACCAATTCCTCTTTATATGTTTGATAAAATTCACCTGTGAAGCCATCTGGTCCTGGACTTTTATTTGTAGGGAGTGATTTTATGACCTCTTCAATTTCATTTCTAGTGATCGGTCTGTTCAGTGAAACTAGATTAATCTCTAAGTTCCAGACTTGAATCCCTCAGGAAAAAAGTCAAGCATCACGTTGCACTAGAAATTCTGAACTGTGTGGTGTTGACCTGATAGCAGGAGACCTGGCAGTGGGCTGAGGATGTGCTTCTCCATTCCAGTTTGCAGTTAGAGCCCCTCTCCCTCTCCAGGCAGAAAGCAACCATTTCTGTATAATAATTAGAATTGATGTACTAGTAACAGTCACCAGAAGTTCCTGTCCTGGAGCAGTGGTTCATGAATCCAACTAGGAACCTTGAGGTTGCGGGTTCGATCCCTGGCCTTGCTCAGTGGGTTAAGGATCTGGCGTTGCCATGAGCTGTGGTGTAGGTCACAGACGTGGCTCGGATCCTGAGTTGCTGTGGCTGTGGTGTAGGCCAGTGGCTACAGCTCCGATTCGACCCCTAGCCTGGGAACCTCCATATGCCACAGGAGTGGCCCTAGGAAAGGCAAAAAAAGACCAAAAAAACCCTCCAAAAACCACAGTTACCAAAATGGTCTAAGCCACCAGAATGACTGCTGGTTAACTCTGAATTAAAAGAGGGACTTTCCCTAAAATAGTTCTCAGAAACTGTGGAAAGTACAAATGAGCTGAGGGTTTGTCCTGGGAGGATTTAGCAGATTAGCTCTTTTGTTATAAGGGTTTCATCTGTGATTCAGTCTATAATTCCAAAAACTCTTATTTCTAAGATCTGACAAGTTCTTCCACCAATGACAATAGAGACAAAAAATTGAAATTACATAGGTTTCTCTAGGTTCCGAGTCTCTTCAATTTCCCTAGCTCCCTGTTGAAGGAGCTATTCATTCAGATCATGGAAAATTGACATTCAGGGGGTCCATCCAGATCTACTCTGCTGAATGAAATGGCCGGAGGAATCCCCTTTGGATGACTCATGATGATATTGGCAAGGAAGTTCTCCTCCCCTCCAGTTCTGTGTCACTCTAGGGAATGAGGATTGGCCCCTGGGTTTTCCTGGGTCAGGAGAGGTTTTCCTCTTTGGAGTCATTCACTGGGTGAGGCCACAGAGAGGAAGCTACCAGGTCTGAAGGTCTAGGGGTCAGTGTGTCCCTTTGCTTGTTGGTGGGCTCTCTTTTATGCTGGACTGAGTGGGGGAAGATGTGGCAATGATATGCACCAAGAAGGAGAAGCAGTGACACTTCTTTGAATGAAGATGCTCCATTAAGGTAATGGCTTCCTTTATGACTCACCTTGACTCCCTAGCTCAGCAGGCCACTGCTCTCCTGGTCCTTTCCACCCAACCACACAGTGTGTACCTAGGCCTGGAGATTACCCAACTCTGCTTCCTTATGAAGCTTCTAGTCAAAGAATCCCTTCCACAGTTCACTGTGGTCTGTCCTGTTCTGGCTGCTGTGAAACTGCTGTGGATGTACACAGTCCCTCCAGGAAGCTTCACAGTGATGACCAGCTTGGAAGACCTGCTGCCTTTGACTCAGGAAATCTTAGATTTCATCCGACAAAAACTTTACAGCTTTTTACAGCTTTACAACCTCATCCCAGGTCTTGAGGTTCTGAACTCCCCACTTGCTTGCTTTCTGGCAGTTTCCACCTAATTGAAACCATGGCTGCTGTAAGCTACCCACTTTGAGGTTCTCATCTTTGTCCAAGTTATTTTAGCACATTTTCTTGTTCTAAAGTATGTATTTTGAATTTGGTTTTACCTTGAATGACTAATTTATTTAATGGAAATAAATGGTTATAAGCCCCCAACTCTTTGTGTCCACCTTAGCTAAAGTCATAGTTGAAGGCCAAAGCCATATGATTTAGCAGTATATAATGCTTTGAGAGGATGAGCAGTTATTGACACATGTGCATTTGAGAGCACACAACACTGGGTCAGTTTCAGTTACTAGTTGTTTAAATCCTCTCAGCTTATGGCCATCCAGTGACCACACTTGTGGTCACAGCTAAAGGTGCATTTTGCCCTCATCTCCTACCTCTCTCTCCCTTGTTCAGTGCACAGGTCTCCTTGCTGTTCCTTAGACACTCCTTTGGTTTGAATGCTTTCCCTCAGGTGACCACAGGGTGGTGCCCTTACCACCTTGGGTCTTTGTCCAAAAGTCACCTTCTCAGGGATTTGTCCATCACTGTGTAAAAATGCAACAGCTTCCCAGATCAAGTATCTCTTCAACACCTCTTTTTCTTTATACTTCTTACCACCATTGGACATACTCTCTGTTTTGTTTATTGTATGTGTCTCCCAACCAGAATGCAGCCCTTAAGAGGACAAGATTTTTATCTGGTTTGTTACCAATACTTAAGTGAGTGTCTGGTGTGAACTAATGTTGAATGACTATCTTTTAGTGAATGGATGGACATTATGTCTTTTTATAACATTAAAATTCTGAAGAATTTTATTTGAAGACATTTTTCCTTTTATGATATCCCTTCAAATAAAAACTAAATGGCTCTAACAGAATAACTTTAAAACAACACAAAAATCTCACTTTCTATAGATACATTTTCAAGCTACCTGTTTTCTGCTTTTTTATTTTTTGAAATTCTTTTTTTTTGGGGGGGCAATAAAAGTAATAGTGAGATTATTATGAGAAGTTCAAAAAAGTATAACCAATTTAAATTGCTAATAATCCCACAGAGTTAACCACTGTTAGGATTTTGATGTCCTTCCTTCCAGGCACCTAAGCATGCACGTGTGTGCACACACACATTTTTATGAATAAATAATTTTATATATTTACACATATATGTATAAAAGTTGAGATTGTATTGTGTTTAATTTTATTATGTACTATGCCAGGAGCACAGTATGCAACATTATCTAAAATGTTTATGCTCAGAGGTATCTTAATATTGTACCTATAGTCTATCATAATTTGTATAATTCGTCTGAAAGACAGTTTTTCATGTTCCTTTGAATGACAATTTCATTCCTTTCATCTGTTTTATTTGTTGGTTTTTAACAGCTCTTTCATTTATTTTAATTCTTTTAGCTTATTTTGCTTATATATTTTACTATAATCTTCAGAGTTTAGGCTTTTGTCCTTGTAATTTTTTTAAAATGCCATTTTCTCTAAGGGGTTTAGTGTCATGGCCTCTTTACCTTTAATTCTTTAGTTTTATCTATGTCTTACCTTCTTTATATTTTATAAATTATTTCCTTTTTCCATGATATATTTTATAGGGTTTTTACTATAGTCATTTGGGCAACAGCAGTGTGATTTATTGCTTGTAGCACTTCCTCTCCTCATCTCTCATAGTCTCATCCTAACTCTCTCAGAAACCCCTTCCTTTAAAGAACGTTCTCAGGGCATTGATGATTTTCCCTTGTGGCTGGCTGAGTCACACCCCCTGGAATCACATTCTGGCCATCTTTTTGGGAAGAAAGGGACACTCTGAATTCTAATGTCTTTTTAAAAATTATTGTTTTTAAAGTATATTTGGTTTACAATGTTTTGTCAGGTTCTGTTGTACAACAAAGTAACCCAATCACACATATTTCCCTGTGCTGTACAATGGGATCCCATTGCCCATCCATTCCAAATATAACAATTTGCATCCAAAAAACCCCCCAAATGCCCATGTGCAGCGCTTGGTATAAGCCATGCAGGAATGTCAGCCAGCCTGATGGGAGGGGCCATGTGAATGAAAGCAGACCATCCTTGGGAAGCTGCTCTGTGGAGCATTTGTAGCCAGAATGCTGGCATAATTTCTCCCTCAGCCTCTGTTTCTACCACTTTTATTTGAAGTTTTTGACTGATTTCTTTTTGGGGCAGGGTAACAATTTTGAGTCCTCTCTGTACCCCAGTCAGGCCCAACGAAGAGCTGACTGGAGCCAAGGTTACTCCCACAGACTTCACTGCCAGAGATTGGAGGTCCTCATGCATGAAACAGACCTGCCAAATTGCAGCATTGGAGGCTTGATCTTAAAAGTGTGAGGAAATGGCTGTTGATGGGATGCTCTTTCCCTGCATCTTGAGGGATAACTGAGGAGACAAGGGCCCCTGCGAGGTGTCCATGGTCATAGCTCCCTTCATTGCACCAGTGCTCTTCCAACTGACTTCTCTGTTTTCTCTGGTCCAGGAGGAGTGGTTTCTCTTGTGTGAGCATCTTCTCTTCTCTTGAGGTATTTCCTCTTCTCTTCTCTCAAGGTAAAGCTTGGATCTCTGGCCGACTCCTCTGCCGCTCACCTCTGTGGCCTGTGGCCTTCAGTGTTTTCCACTGAGACTCTTCATGTGGGACCAGTTCACGTGGTAGGCACCTCGCTGTAGGTGGTCTTGAAAGCCCGTTACACAATGATTCTCAGGAATTCAGTCAGTAGATTACTCTTTCCCTTATGAGCTGACCTGCAAGACTTCACATTATCTGGACACACAGAGCACAGGTGAAGGCTGGGGCATCCTGGGTCTTGAAGAGCCAGTGGGGACAGAGCCAGTCCCTCCCAAGGGCTAATTCTGTTTCTCAGTGTTCACATCGCAGCACATTTATAGTTGTCTGATTAGATAGACTCTCCAAGATAAAGGTCCTGATATATTGGCAAGAGATTTGCATTTTGGAAAACATATTTCCTCAAATTTAAGGTTTTAAGTCCTCTTTTCTCTCCAGCTTTGTGGAAGAAAATACCTTTGGCAAAGGTCGGTTGGGCTGGCACCTGCATCTGCTCAGCCTCAGGGAGAACTGGCTCGTGCAGTAAGAACCGACTTCTTCCAGATCTGATCTAGAAGTCTCTTCAATTGTACGCTCTGTGGTCAAACATAATACCCTCTGGCCGTTCTATCTACTTGGCTGTTTAGTTCTGTTGCAGTCCTACTTTGTGATTCTCTATGCCACTAGCTGGGTGGTTATTGAGGAGACCTAACCCAAGGCCCAGTGTGGACTAGCAGAGTCTGCCTGGAGCCTGTGGGCCACCCCTCTAAGTAATACACAGTCACAGTTGGGGGTGAGGTTGATTTCAAGAACTCGCTACAGTTTCTAAGTGAAATTTATAGTCATATCACCATTCTCATTCCTTTGACCTCTGATGTGCTTTCTTGGACAGGACGAAAGGGTCAGAGTGTTTCATTGTGTGTCAGGAATTGCCTTTATCCTTGGGCACCCCGGAGAGTGCTGGCTGGCTGGTCCAGGGAGAGCAATTGCACACATGCCAGGCCTCTAAACACTCAAATCCTGCCTGCCTCTCGTTTGTAAATAGCAAATCCACATGAGATTGTGTGATGAAGAAGAAAAGTGCCTCTTCCATGCTGTTAAATAGCATTGAGGTGCATTTACAACTTGAAGTGTGAGAAATTCTTCTCCAGCTGGGGACCAAGGCCAAATGTCTTTCTCGCTGTTAGGCTCCTCTGTGGCAGAACTAGGTGTGCATTGCAGATCTCACACCTCTGACAATCTCAGCCACATGGGATGAGGGCCATTCAGGTGGATATTTAATTTCTAGACTGTAAACAATACAACTAGACTATGAAATCTTATTGCAACTGCTTAAAAAGCATGCTTTTGGAGCTATTCTAAGACATGGGGAGATGCTTATGGTATAGTACTAAGTTTATAAAAAGGTAGTATCTAAAACTTCTTATTCTGTATGATCCCAGTTTTGCTATTTGTATAAATGTCCATGCCAAAATGTTATAGTAGATATTTGGAGTGACTCCACTATAGGTACATTTTGGTGTTTTTCAAAAATGTACAATATGTGTGAATTATTTTTGTAATGAGAAAAGACATGCTATTGATACAGCATAAGATTTTAAAAAGCTTCTGTCATGGACATAGAATAATATAATGAACCCCCATGCATAGACCATCATTCAGCTTTAAAAATTATCAGCTATTGGCTAATTTTATTTCATCAATTCCCTCATATACTCCCCCTTCCCATATTATTTTTTAAATTAATAGACTTTTTGTTTTTTAGAGAAGTTTTAAGTTTACAAAAAATTAAGCAGATTATGCACAGAGTTCCTATATATCCCTCTCCACTCAGGCCCCCCCATTATTAACATCATGCCTTAGTGTGGTACATTTGTTACAGTTGATGAACCAATATTGAGACATTGTTATTAACTAAAGTCTCTAGTTTATATTCGAGCTGCTGTTGTGCTTTACAGTTCTATGAGCATAAGCTTTTTATTCCACAATTTATAGGGTTGATTATCCCCAAGACCATAAATGTCTGGACCAGATCTACCATTTGAAATTTCTAAACTACCTTGCTAATCTTTAGTCCACGAAGCAGTGAAGTGATAAAAAAGCCCTAGGAACTCCCTGAAAATTATAAAATTGAGAAAGCAGGAGTTCCCATCGTGGCGCAGCGGTTAACGAATCCGACTAGGAACCATGAGGTTGCGGCTTCGATCCCTGCCCCTGCTCAGTGGGTTAAGGATCTGGCGTTGCCGTGAGCTGTGGTGTAGGTTGCAGACACGACTCGGATCCCGTGTTGCTGTGGCTCTGGCGTAGGCTGGTGGCTACAGCTCTGATTAGACCCCTAGCCTGGGAACCTCCATATGCCACGGGAGTGGCCCCCAAAAATAGCAAAAAGACAAAAAAAAATTGAGAAAGCAGCAGACCATATTAAAAAAGAACTACGCCTGGTACACAAAGGCAATTGAAATGCAAGATGTCATTGCTCAAAGTGTGGGGAGGAGCCTGCATCCTGCCTGGCCAGTGTGGGCCTGGAGGAGACTGAACTTACTGTTCAGAGAACAGTAACTTTAATTGAGAGACAGTTGTTGAGGTGGCAGGAGTGGCAGGGAGAGCGTAGAACTTCCCACAAGCATCATCGGAGACAGAAGAACCTACTAGGGAATTAGGGGAAAAAAAAAAAAAAAGAGTAATGCTTCTGGCAACCTAATTAAGCAGAGGATTTCCCAGCAGTGGAATGGGGGAGGGGCATGTGCCCAGTCATAACCTCACTGCTGCCCTGCAGCTCTTTCTAGACACCTGCCAGATGCTAATTAGTCAAATCCTTCTAAACTGGAATCCAGGTGGGGGGTTGGGGAGCAGAGGTCATATCCCCCAGGACATCTGCAACAAATTAGAGTTCAATGCCCCGTCCTTCCAACTAAGCATTAGACTTTGGGATCAATAATTGTCATAGCCAGCTGACAGACCCAGAATCTGTCAAGCCAGTTGTTGTAGAGACCACATTGACTGCTTGATATTCAGCAATATCACTGAGAGGCCTTTACTGAGCACCCAGGCATGTCAGGACTGGGCTAGGCTGCAGATCCAGTGGTGAAAAGATGAGGCTAAGCCTGTGGCACAAGGCACTGACCTTCCACCATGGAAGATTGAGGCCCATAAAGACACCATGGTTTGCTCCTCCTTTGTTATTCTGCTGGGGTCCAACCTGCCTTCACCCCACCCTATGTGTAACCAAAGGAACACATCCATTCATAGACACATGTAGTCTGGGTTTAGCCTGAAACCCACATCAGAGTTTCCAAGTTACCAAATATTCTGCCCATCACGATGGTGTGGTCCACCCCATCCTGAGTGGGTGGAGGAGCAGAGAGGGCTTGATGCCTGCTTCCTCCCAAAGCCAATCACTTCTCACCCACAGCCTAAATGCCTTCCTAAGAGGAGCATCAGACTCTCAACTCAGGACCATCTTGACTTTCAAATTATTTACATTAATCTGGAAAAAATTCCATGTATAAAAACAACTAGTAAACTTTAAAAAACTAGAAGGAGCTGGGTTTACATGATTAAAAATCATATTTTATGTTTCCATAGAAAACACCAAAAGATGGGAAGACCAGGTGTGGTGAGAGTGGGAAAAACAGTAAGTTCTGTTTGGTATTTTAGTTTGAGGTATATTTGAGACATTTAGAGTCAGTACCCTGTGGACAACTGGATATTACTAGATATACCAAAGAGAATTTACAGACAAAATGTGGAAATCAGAGGCGTGGTCTGGCTCAAATCATCCAGCATGCCTTGGTAGTGACAGGCCTTGGGTGTACACAGTTCATCTGAGGAAAGGGCGCAGATGGAGAAGAAGGGCCTAGGGGGCAGCCTTGAGGAGCTCCACAATTCTAGGTTTAAGTAGATGGGGATGAATGTGCCAAGAAGGCAGAGAATTTTCTAGATCATCAGGAGAAAAAGCAGAAGAGTGTGGTATGAATGAAGTCGAGGGGAGAATTCATTGTGTTATTGTAGCAACACAGTTATGCTTGAAGTTATTTCAAAATATACAATGAAACACCATTTTGTTAGAGCTTCTTAGAATGGAGAAGGGACAACCTCTCTTATCTTGGATTACTGCCCTCCCACCCATAGGAAGGTTCTTAAATGGGGGTCAGATCCCTTCACATCTTCTTCAAAGAGCCAGTTTAACTCTTTGAAGACTCTGTGTTCCTCTTTGAGTACTACAGACTATCTATCACTGCATCAAAATTGCTAAAGTCATAGGAAGTACTGTTCAACAAAGGTAGATCATCTAAGTTTTAGCCTTTTTTATTTGAAGAAATGCTACTGGCTTGCTAAATGTACACTACGTTTTAATGTATTCCCACCTATTTAATTAAACCAGCAAAACACATTTACTTGAGAGCACCGGACAAATTAATTTCAATTTGTGCTAGTCAGGGTGGGCTAGGATTTATGGCAACAAACCAATTCCAAGTCCTAGTGGCTTAAAAGAGCAAAAGTCAAAGAAAACCGTCGGTAGTAACTTATACCATGCAATTTCAGGTTCTTCCACAGAAACAATCAAAATCATGACATTGTGGCAGAAATACCCAGCCGCTTTTTCAGTATCTATTCCCCTCTACTTCATTACTAGTAGAACCTTGGTATGTCACTGCCAACTGAAAAGTACTAAGTCTACAGATACACTAATAGTTATAGGTGGACATATGACCCAGATGTGGCTCTTTAGAAACAGGTGGAGCTTAAAGTAAAAGAAAGAAATTTTTTTTTAGGGCTGCACCTGGGGTCTATGGAGGTTCCCAGGCTAGGGGTCTGCTTGGAGCTACAGCTGCCGGCCTATGCCATAGCCACAGCAATGCCAGATCTGAGCCGCATCTGTGACCTACACCACAGTTCACAGCAGTGCTGGATCCTTAACCCACTGACAGAGGCCAGGGATTTCCTGGTTCCTAGTCAGATTCGTTTCTGCTGCGCTGCTATGGGAACTCCAAAAAATTTTTTTTTGATGATCAGATGAGGCTGGCTTATGCCTTTGGCTCTTTGTGGTTCACCATCCGTCATCTCTCATCCTTCATTCTTCTTTCATCTTGGAATATGGCCACAGTGCCTGATAGTGCAGTAGTCACACTGTAACTAGTACAGAAGCCTTATGCTGAGGTTAGGATCAGGACTACAGATGGACCTAGATCCTAGTAACACTATGAGCCTCCAAACCACCTGTGGGCTGCTTTTCCCACATTGTTTGTTACTTCAGACAAGTAAGCTAGCACTGTTGGGTTTCTGTTAGTGCAGACAATGCAATCCTAAATGATGCAAATAAACTATTTTTATTAGTATATACCATAGATAGTGATTTATTCATATAGCATCACAATTCTGAGCATTTGGGAAGTATTTACAAACATTGTTGAAGTATGCTTATTTTCCTTTGGGTAGTTAAATGGTATATAACTTTCTATAGTGAATTTAGAACCATTTTTTCTACTATAACACTGAGGGAAAACTGAAACATTATCAACGGCCTACCTTTGAGATCCACTTTGGAGAATGATGAGTTGTATATACATTGGTCTTATAAAATTAACCCATCTAACCTAATAATTTAAGACACTAAAGTTAGTTATTCAAATATTGACAAGTCATGAATACAGAAATAGTAAATGTCCCTCCTCCAACTGATTGTCATCCCTCTTATTGATATGAATTATTCTTAGTTTATTTTGCTGTATATGTATCGACAGCTTCACCTTTGAAATTAGAAAAAAAAAAAGACTACAACACTAAAATGATACTATACTAAACAAAACTTAAGTAACTGAGATGGCATTTTGAAAATCACTAAAGAAATTGCTCACCAATTGAAAATAAGACAAAAGTTCAGTTGGGAATAAAGTTACACTTAGGATTTCTTACTCAAATAGCACGTCCACATGAATTTGTTTCACCAATTCTGCTTTATCATGAATTATGTGACAACTTATTTAATGTGCTTGCTTTACTTATATATAAAAAAGAACTGCAGTAATATTTTTAAAATGTTTGCTTCTTAGGTGTAAAAATCTTATCAGGAGCAGTTCCAGATGCAAGAGCCTCATGGCAAATCTGCAGCCTTTTGGAAACAGCCGTGGAAGACCTGGAGGGCCTCTAGCAGGTACTTTCATTGAGGCAGCTCTGCTGCATCAGTGCACCTTCCCTTTGCAATTTATGACTCAGCGCGAACCTCTTTGATGACTTTTTCTGACTTCAGAAAGAAGCACTCTATCTTGCAATACCTCCATTGAGCCACTGACATGGGCCTTAAAGTTGCTGTTTAAATGGTCAGATGAAGCTAGCTGGTACTTTCAGATCATCAGCGTAGTAAGAGGCGCCTAAAAAGATCATAGATGCTGGTAATTTTGATGTTCTTTCTGGAAGCCTCAGACTTAGGGAATGTGGTGACAGTCAAGGATACTGGTTGGAAACCATCTCTTTCTGGACATTTCAATATTTCTACACCCCATATTTCTACTACATTGGTTTATTCTTTGAACATGTCTTATTTACTTCCATGCAAATATTTTCTCCTAGTCTACAATCTCGCTTCTGAGTTACTCAGCTCTAATCCCACTCCCCCAAGAGCTTTTCCAAATCTCATCACTCATCCCCCATAGATGCCCATAATTTTTTGTTAATATCCCACTGGGCCTTGTATCTTGTGCTTGCAATCTTACTGGATTGCTAAGCTCTCAGAATAAAGACATTTTTCTTATCCATCTCTGACTCTTCCTACCCCAGGTTTTAGATAGTGTATGGACCTTGAACGAACTCCGTGGTTTGGGATTTCTGGGGTGGTCTCTGCCCCTTGTAAGTGGAGAGAATCTTGGTTAAAAGAAGAAATGGAGGAGGACCAATTTCAAATATTCTTTGCCAAAGGTCAGGGTATTGCTCCTTCTCTGAATTGCTCTGGCTTGCTGAAATTGAAACTTCCTTTAATTTGGAAGAGATAAGAGTAATTTTGGACAGATAAGATAAGAGCCCTGGGAAACGGTCATTGCCCACTGGCTTGGCAGGGATACTGTTACAAAATTATTATGCAGGACTTTTTTTTTCTGTCTATTTTGAATTATTAAAAAAAAGCAATTAGCTGGCTTAAAAATAATAGATCAAAATATCCTTCTAGCACTACTAAAATTCAGAGTGTACAAAGGGAACCTCAGGTGTCCCCAGACAGGCCAGTATTTGGTGGATGTAATGATTCACTGTCTCCTTGGATTTGTATGTTATTAGTTGATTACTTGATAAAAATATTAGAGAGAATCAAGATGTGCCCTGGTGTGAAGACCTTGTGAGGAATCAAAGAGCAAACATGCCAGAGTCTCTAAAATCTCTCTTGGGAGGATTTATTACCCCCCCCCCCCCCCGCCAAAAGGGGGTGAAATTGATTAGGCTTCTTTCTAGCAAACCAAAAGAAGTTGCAGTAAATTTCTGAAGGGCACAATCTCCCCTTTGGCCCTGTACTTCTGACTTCTGGGATTCACGCACGCATGTGTTTCCGTGGTGCATGGGGTGTATCCTGTCTGCACAGGTGTAGTTCTGCACTGGGTCTGAAAGTCTCAGGCCCACCATGCCTGACCAACCTGCAGAGACTTGGTAGAGCTGCCCTTGGCTGGGGTCAAAGGCTGGGGCTGAGAATGACCTGTCAGGAAGGGAGGAATGAGAAAGGAGAGCGCTCCCATGACTGCCAGGTCCTCAAGGATCCCGAAAGGGTCAAGTCCAAGGTCTTAGAAGCATATGGCCTGCACCCTTTCCTCCTACCTAGCACAGGCTTCAAGGATGTTTGCATGTGCTTTAAAATATTCTAAGACCCTAAGCTTTTATTGCTCAACCCTCATTGTCTTTCTGTAACGAAGTTCTTGCATTTGAAGAGGATTGTGTGTTTCACAGCAGCACTTGGCCTTCACGAGAAAGGCCTGATTGTTGCTCTGACCCCAGGGAATCATCAAGGCATTTCCATCCTATGGATCTGGGAGGTGGTGGTGGTGGTGCAGGGGTGGGGGTTGATGGTGTAGGGATAGGGGATAGGGCCAAGTACAACCTGTAGTGAAGACTTTACGTTGAGCTAGGGACTGTTGAGTTTTTGGATGCCAGCGGGTAGGGTGGGGAGACTTAAGAGTGAAATGAAGGCATCTGGTGGTTCTGGTGTCATTCCCTTTCTGCTTCAGAGAGCACTCAGGGCCCCTAGTGTGCCGCCTGTTTATCTCTCCCCTCAGGGGAAGAACACAGGACCTCTGCTGTTGGCTTGATTTTCCTTCCTCACACCGTTTACTCTCTACCATTCCCTCATCCCTTTCAAAGCACACAACACTAAGCATCGACTCCCTCTTATATTCTGGAGATGTTCATTTTGGGAATAAAAAAGATAAGCATATCTTTAAGGTCAGAAGGGGAGCCTCCTCCTCACAGGTAACGTCTTTGACTCCACCTCTCCTTGTGCTGTGTCCAGCATCACAGTCAGCCAGGAGCAGGTGTCCTGTTGTTTTCTATCCACTCTGCATAGATGAGTGTGAACAAGATATGAGATGGTTTCATCAGGCCATGTTCAGTTGTGTTTTGGTTGGCTGTTTGAAAGTGTTGGTGTTTGAAAGGGTATTACATTTAGGAATAGAGCTCCTGATGCCCTGATGGTGAGGGAGGAGGGCTGAACTGGTAATGAGAAGACCCTTGTTCTAGACCCAGTGGAAACTCTTTGGAGTGACCTTGGATGGGTCACTTAATATTCCAGAGTGGATAATCCTGTCAGCAACATTAGCTAGTTGCTGTTTTGATTCTCTCTCTCATGGCAAAGGGGGACTCTGAGACACTGAACTGGATTTGCCTCTGTTTCCAGCAAATTCTCATTTAACTTTGATCCCTCTCTGCCTTTGAAAAAAAAAGGCTAGGTTAATTTTATTAATCCTTTTCTTTAAAAAAATTTACATTTTAATAAATAAATAAAACATTTATTAAAAAATAAATAAATCTATTTAACATTGATATTAAATTAAATTAATAAAAAATTTAAAATGTATTTATATTTTAATATAAAATTTTAAAAAGGAGACAATTTTAGTTACACATATACAGTTGGGATAATTGGTGGCAATGGCAGCAACAGGAGAAGGGATTTAGTTGGTTATCTGTGATTATTGGTTGTTTGTTAGTCTCATGGTAATGGAAGCTGCACATTTTTTTGAAGGAACCAAGAAGCTGCTGGAGTTTTGGTTCTCCCGGCAGCAACCTGTAACAAACCAAGGATCTGGGGATCATCAAACCATCCCGAGATCCCAGTGGGACATAGTTTTGAAGGATGTTTAGTGGTCAGTCATAAGTTTGGCAAAAACTGACAGGCAGGAAGCTTACGTACTCAGTGAGAATAGCATGTTTGTCTCCAAGAGACATTTTATTTTGAGGACATGTTGTACCACCTTCTGCTGAAAGCACTGGTTCCTCTGTTGAAGCTTGCTAGATATTATAGTGGTTTTGACTCAATTCAAAGTTTCTTTTATTCTCCTAAGAATTTCTCACCAAGGGAACCTACACCAGAATTTCCAAGAAAAAAAATAGTTTTTTTTTAATGTAATTTTTCCAAATGGAGCAGCATATTATATAGGATAAATGAATTCTGACTGTTCATCCTGGTATACTTTGAATTTCCCAGTGTTGGGTAAACAATCAGCTAGATCTAACCTAGGAAATACTGATGAGTTTTCTTGACCCAGAAGTTATTGACCAATTATCCAAGAAAGATGGTGCTAGTGCAAAGATGTCTTTCTTAAGAGTGGTATTTATGCTAATTCTGTTGATGTCACACTGTTCAATCCTTGTGGGTATTCAGTGGGTGGAATGAAATCATAGAGAACCTACTGGACTACTCCAAAACCATAATTTTCTCACAGTAGCTATGAAACAAAATTCAGTTAGAACCGTTGTAGTGCCCTGATTAAGGAAGTTGTGGATCTTTAAGCCAGGAAAATTTTTGACCACCTTCTTTGTAAATCAGAGTTTTAGTCCCATAGGGCTTTCTTTCTTTGCTGCGAAAGATTAAAGGTTTTAAATATCTTGATTGCCAGAAATTTTAAATATCTTGATTGCTATGTTCAATGATTATAATTTTGTTTTTACCAGTTTTGCTAAAAAAACAGTAATAGCAGCAGAATTGATTAAGAAAAATGAAGAAAAAATGAAAAAAGAGAACACATTTAGAAGAAGACCATCAATGGCTGCTTTCTGTATATTGATATGAGGTCCATGCTTCCATAACCACCACCTTGTAGTTGCAAAAAGCCCTAGATATGGTGACAGTGCAATCATTTTGGATTGCATACATTCTTATACCAAGGAGTGATATCTTGCATGAATGCTGTTCTTCGCTGTTTAGGTATTCTGTACCACTCTTGCTGTGAAACCGAAATGCATGTAGAAAAATGCCTTTATTACCAAATGAAACTTTACACCACTTGTGAAAACAATTCAGTTTGGTTTATTTATGCACAATGTAATATTTCTCCAAGTATTGTCCAAAATTCCCCTTAGGCAAAGCTTTTGTCCTCATTAGGTGTTGGCCTCTGCCTAACCATCTGGAATTGCTCTATTCAATTGCTGTTAGAGTTTTTACATTCTAGTTACTACTCCTCTCTAGAATGTATTCTCTACTAATGTTATTGAAAACAATTTCAACTTCACACAGATGTTTTTTTCCTGTAGCAATTAGTGTTTTTCTATGAATTGAGTCCTCCTAAGAAAATGATTACAGTTCTTACTTTTTTTTTGTAATAATGTTTTAACATTATTGCTCCCTGCATTTGTAGTTCTTTAATTTATTTCTTTCCTTAACAGGGTGTCTCCCTTCCATCCCTCAGATAAAGCAATACACGGTTACACTGTGGGTTTAAACTAATCTTATATCCCATAGGGAAAGCTGGGATAGACCTGGGGCCTAATTTTCATTTAAGGTTAAGAAAATTTGCCTTCATTTTCATTGGTATGGACTCTCTTGAAAGATAGTGACAAAATAAACTTTGCTCGTGTTGACCATCAAGGACGACCCACAGAGTGTTACAGATTGAGATGTGGGTGTACTAACATGACTATATGGAAACATATACCATCCTGTGCTTCCCAGTAAATGAGATTATCTTCTTGTGAGCACCATGCCTTGGGAAGTAGTAGGATGCAAGGATTTTTATCATGGAGTTTATTAAGCAGGTAGATTTAGCATTAAGGTTGTACTGGATTCAGTAAGTTGGCTTCGATCATTCACTTTAACTTTTACATTAGCAGCCATTTCCACTAATTTCCAGTGATAATTTCCTATAAACTTTGGTTTAAAGAAGAATCAATGTCTTTTTCATCTTGTAGCTTAAAATCCTATGGTTTTGTGATACAGGTGATAATGTTCTGACTTTGTCTATTCCTTTCACTATGATGTTCCCCTCACTGAGGCTTTATAGGATCAAGTGAATGACTGCTCAGAATGAGACGTATACACAGGGAAGCAGTATGCTATCCATAAAACATCACATGCAGAATTCCAGTATTGTCAGTGGGAAACACCTAGAAATATAGGCTTTCAAGAGTTAGTATCTTTTATGTGGAATACTATTAGGCCGTAAAAGAGAATGAAATAATGCCATTTATAGTAACATGGATGAATCTCGAAATTATCATACTATGTGCAGTAAGTCAGAGAACGAAAATACCATATGATATCACTTATATGTGGAATCTAAAATGTAACACAAATGAATTTATTTATGATACAGAAACAAACTTACGGACATAGAAAACAAACTTATGGTTAGCAAGGGGAAAAGGGGTGCGGAAGGGACAAATTTGGAGTTTGGGATTAGCAGATACAAATTACTATATATAAAATTAACAACAAGGTCCAAATATATAGCACAGGGAACTATATTCAATATCCTGTAATAAACCATAATGGAAAAGGATATGAAAGAGAATATACATAGTGAATATAACATAACAGAATCACATTACATCAGAACCTAACACAACATTGTAAATCAATTCTATTTCAATAAAAAGAAGTTAGCATCTTTAGCTATATCTGCAAATATTGTGGGATTTAGGCAGCCAAGAGAACAGCAGAGTTAACTAAATTTTATATTTTTTCTTGTCTCCAAAATATTTTTTTGATTCTTTCTGGGTTGATGCTGTGATGTTTGGTTCCTTCCATGTATATAAATGAACCACTCTTCTATAGTGTTTCCAAACACAAAATCTACTCTGTTTGAAACCAAGTGGTTGGAATACTATTTTGACCGAAGCACATTGTTGACTGAAAGTTTTACCTAAGAAGCTTTCAATTGATGTGATCAGCTTGATTCCATAATTAGCATAGCAATAGTGTTTCACTTGTCCTGTTTTGAGGACAAATACTCAGATTGTATTTTGCTCTTGAACAGTATCCTAGTAGATAAGATAAAATTTGTTGGCTCAAAGTCTGATTTTTTTTTTGTCTTTTTGTCTTTTTCAAGGCCACACCTGTGGCATATGGAGGTTCCAAGGCTAGGGGTCCAGCTGGAGCTGTGGCTGCCAGCCTGTGCCAGAGCCACAGCAACACAGGATCTGAGCCACATTTGCAACCTACACCACAGCTCACGGCAGCGCTAGATCCTTGACCCACGGAGCACGGCCAGGGATCAAACCCATGTCCTCATGTATGCTAGTCGGGTTTGTTAACCACTGAGCCATGATGGGAACTCCTGATTTTTTTCTAATAGATTTAAGAATTCTAACTAAATTCTTAAAAAGTGCACACATTGTATGCAGCAAAGCCTAGAAAAGGGAAAACTGTATATTGAATATAAATTAATCTTAGTATGATCAAAGAGGAGAGGGTGGTACAATAATTTCCCCCTTCACAATGTTGGATTTAATTCATTTTTAATGTATTTCTGTACCACAATGTTGGATTTAATTCATTTTTAATGTATTTCTGTACCACATTTTATTTATTATCAATAAAAGTTTGCTGAGTTGACTTGTGGGAAGCCCTTGGTGTCTTACATGTCCATTGTTGCCAATTATTTATTAGCTAGGAACACTTTCCCACCTGGGTTCTGAGATAATGTTTATTTTGTTAGAGGAAGAAATGATCTGATGTGAGAGACACTGATGGTGACAGAGGACAGGGAAGGGAGTGGTTGGAGTCTAGAGAGTGGGCATGGTCTTCAGGGCCTAGGCCCTGGAGAGTGGACACTGTAATTCTGAAGACAGAGGATTCAGAGATGCTAAAAGCAAATCTCACTTCATTGACTTCATGTTTGTACCTGTCCTGTGAGCAAGGTTCCAGGCTGTGTACTGTGGGAAGTGCCTACCTTCAAGGACTCACCTTTCCTGCAGGTCCGCTTAAGTGAAACTTATGCCAAATTTATATTTGCAACAGAGAAATGTCCCATGTACCTGTGAATAGCATTAGTTACCATTTACCTTTGGAAAAGATCTATCCTGAGGAAGCTTACCTTTCCTTTGTGAGAGGAATTTAGAAGCAGAGGGACAAAGGCTCCTCCTCACTCCAAGTGGTCTCTTCAAGCCCTGTGGGTGCTGACACCTGGGAGAGAAGGGTGGATTGTCTTTGGAACTCACCGGTGGGCAGGCAGAAGCACTGACAGGGCTGGTGGGAGTCAGGCCCTGGAGTGGGGTTGGAATACTAGTCTTCTGAGCATCCTCCCTGTAGACTAGAGAAAATAGACCACAGGCAGATGATCTTAATAAAGTCTCTAAAATGATGAATATTTTTCATCCACCTTAGCCTAACCTCCTTATCATTTTATATCATGCAAATAGGAACCTTATTTTATGTAGGCACACTTCTTTTAGTGCATGTCACTTTATTGTGCTTTGAGGATATTGTATTTTTTGCAAATTGAAGGTTTGTGGCCACCATCAAGCAAGTCTGTTGGTGCCATTTTTCCAATAGCATTTGCTCACTTCATTTCGCTGTTTCTAATTCTTTCAATATTTCAGATGTTTTCATTATTTGCTTGAGTGATCTGTGATCAGTGATTTTTGATATTACCATTGCAGTTATTTTGCAATGCTGTGAACTGCATACATATAAGATGGTGAACATAATGGATAAATGTGTGTGTTCTGATGGATCTACTGATGTCTTTTCCCCCATTTCTCTCCCTCTCCTCAAGCCTCCGTATTCGTGAGACATCACAATTTTGAAATCAGGCCAATTAACAATCTTACAATAGCCTTTAAGTGTTCAAGTGTAAGGAAGAGTTGCATGTCTCTAAATTTAAATCAAAAGCTAGAAGTGATAATGCTTAGTGAAGAAAGCATGTTGAAAGCCAAGATGGACCCCCAGACTAGGCCTCTTGTGACAGTCAGCCAAGTTGTTAATGTAGGAAATGTTCTTAAAGGAAATTAAAAGTGCTACTTCAGTGACCACTCGAATAATAAAGTGAAAAAGCCTTATTGCTGATACGGAGAAAGTTTTAGTGCTCTGGATAAAAGATCAAACCAACCACTACATTCCCTTAAGCCAAAACCTAATTCAGAGCAAGGCCTTAACTCTTCTCTCTCTCTCTTTTTCTACACATGTGCTTTTCCAGGGAATCAGTGGGAGGGAGGAAGTGTGTGCAGTGCCTGCTTTGTCCTCTGCTGCTGGCCTTGTGCAGGGGAAGGCCACAGTGCCGGTACCCAGGAGGGAGGGGATGGCTCCAGCCCCACACACTCACACACAAGCTTTGTCGTAACTGAGAGCTGCCATGGTGTCTCAGTCACTTTCTTTTTCATCTCCCTGGGCCCTACTTCTCTTTAATTCTCTGAGGGCTGAGAGAGGTGAGGAAGTTTCGGAGGAAAAGTCTGAAGCTAGCAGAGGTTGGTTTATAAGGTTTAAAGAAGGAAGCCATCTCCATAACAGCAAAGCACAAGGTGAAGCAGCAAGTGCTGATGTAGAAGCTGCAACAAGTTATTCAGAAGATCTAGCTAAGACCATTAATAAAGGTGACTACACTAAACAACAAACTCTCCATGTAGACAAAATAGCCTTCTACTGGAAGAAGATGCCATCCAAGACTTTCTTAGCTATGGGGAAGAAGTAAATGCCTGGCTTCAGAGCTTCAAAGGACAGGCTGACTCTTTTATTAGGGGCTAATGTAGCTGTTGACTTTTAAGTTGAAGCCAGTGCTCATTTACCATTCCAAAAATCCTAGGACCTTTAAGAATTATGCTAAATCTACTTTCTTCCTGTGCTCTATAAATGGAACATCAAAGCCTGGATGACAACATATCTGTTGATAACATGGTTTACTAACTATTTTAAGCTCAGAAACAATTGAATTTTGAGACCTGCTGCTCAGAAAAAAAAAGTTCATTTCAAAATATTACTGCTCATTGACAATGCGCCTTGTCACCCAAGAGCTCTGATGGAGATGTACAATGAACTCAATGCTGTTTTCATGCCTGCTAATAAAGCATCTGTTCTGCAGCCCATGGATCAAGGAATAATTTTGACTTTCAAGTCTTAATTATTTTACAAGGCTTATAACTGCCATAGATAGTGATTCCTCTGATGGATCTGGGAAAAGTAAATTGAAAACCTTCTGTAAAGGATCCACCATTTTACATGCCATTAAGAATATTCATGATTCGTTGGAAGAAATCAAAATGTTCCCAAGAACAGGAGCTTGGAAGACGTTGATTCCAACCCTCATGGATGGCTTTGAGGGGTTCAAGACTTCAGGAGAGGAAGTTACTGCAGATGTGGTAGAAATAACAAGAAAACTAGTATTAGAAATGGAACTTGAAGATGTGATTGAAATAGTGCAATCTCATGATACAACAGTAGCAGATGAAGAGTTGCTTCTTATGGATGAGCAAAGAAAGTGCCTTTTTGAGATGGAATCTGCTCCTGGTTAAGATGCTATGAAGAGTGTTAAAATGACAACAAAAGATTTAGAATATGAGAGAAACTTTGTTGAGAAAGCAGCAGGGATTGAAAGAATTGACTCCAGTTTTGAAAGAATTTCTAAGGTGGGTAAATTCTACCAGACAGCATTACATGCTACAGAAAAAAAAATTGTTCATGAAAGGAAGAATCAATTCGTGTGCAGACTTCACTGTTGCTTTATTTTAATTAGTTGCCATGGCCACCCCAAACTTCAGCAACAGTCACCCTGGTTAGTCAGCATCTGTCAACACCTAGGCAAGACCCGCCACCAACAAAAAGGTTACGGCTTGCTGAAGGATGAGATGGTCAGAATTTTAGCAATAAGGTATTTTAAAATTAGGATATGTGCCTTTTTAGGCATGCTATTGTACACTTAAAAGATTACAGTACAGGGTAAACATAATTTTTATATTCACCAAGAAACCAAAAGGTTTATGTGACTTATTTTATTGTGATACTTACTTTATTGTGTGGTCTTGAAGAGAACCCACAAAGTCTCCGAGGTATTCCTGTATTGATTTTTATTTCTAATTTCTAATAGCACCTTTCATTAATTCTGACTCATATTTATCTTTATCTTATTTTTGGTGAAAATTCTTGCCGTATTAGAGCATCTGTTTAATTTTCAAAAATGTTTTTTGTCTTTTTGTCTTTTCTAGGGCCACACCCATGGCATATGGAGGAGGTTCCCAGGCTAGGGGTCTAATCGGAGCTGTGGCTGCTGGCCTACAGCAGAGCCACAGCAACGCAGGATCCAAGCTGAGTCTGTGACCTACACCACAGTTCACGGCAATGACAGATCCTCAACCCACTGAGCGAGGTCAGGGATCAGACCCACAACCTCATGGTTTCTAGTCGGATTTGTTAACCACTGAGCCACAATGGGAACTCCCTAGAGCATCTGTTTAAATTTTGAAAAAGACATTAGATTTTTTTATATGCTATTTGATATGTGTTTTATGAAACATAGGCCAGTAATGAAGCTCAATATAAAAATGAAAATCCCAGAGTTCCTCTTCTGGCTTAGCCAGTTAAGAGCCTGATGTTACCTCCATGAGGATGTGGTTTCAATCCTTGGCCTCCCTCGGTGGGTTAGGGAATCTGGTGTTGCCCCAGGCTGCAGTGTAGGTTGCAAATGTGGTTCGAATTTTGTGTTGCAGTGGCTGTGGTGTAGGCCTCAGCCGCAGCTCCAATTCAACCCCTGGCCCAGGAACTTCCACATGTCACAGGTGCAGCTATAAAAAGAAAAAAATTGATCATCCATGAATTTACCATGTATCTTGAAAGGCTGTCTTTGTGTTCTTCTCAGATCTCATCCCTTCCCTCTTTGAGATACTGAATTTTGTGCATATTATATACCCATACTTGTCTCATATATATATATCTATATCGCTAAACAATGTAGTTTTAGGTTCTGCAGATACTGGCTTTGACTGGGAGAATGTGGTCCATTGGTGACAAATAACAGTTTGGGATTCAAATTGATGGTGTTGAAATCTCAGATGAACCATTTCCTAGCTGTGTGGCCTTGAATACATTATTTACCCTCTCTGAACATCTACAAATGGGAAGAATCCTTCCCACCTCATCTCTCTCCCAAGATTTCTCTGAGGATTTAATGGAATAATAAATGTTAAGGACCTTGTACATTCCTCATCCATGACTGACTCTCACAAATGTTACCTTCTTCCTCGTCTGGCACCTACTCCAAGACACCAACCTTAAAACAACAAAGAATGAGAAATCCATGGATTGAGCAAGAGCCCCAGACTGTATTTACAGCCCTTAATCTGTCCACACAGGGAAGACAAATGAGGCAGACAGTGTATAGTGGGTGCCATTACTGGATCATTAATTAGCAACTTGCTTGGCCTTGGCAGGAAATCATTCATCATTTTCAGATGAGTGGAGAACTTCAGAACCTTCTATCTGTCCTCCCTCATTCTGCATCAGTGTGACACATGCAATCATCCTCGCCAGAGCTTTCCCTCCCACGGTGCCTTATCGAGATAAGTGACCGGGACGCTGTTGCCTTGTGATCTGCTGAATGCAAGAGGCCTGAACTCGGAAGGGGTCCAGGGCCAAAGGTTTCCAGGGCTGGAGAGCCATGCCAGAAATCCGAAAAGACAAATGAAGACTTCTGGAACAAGATGAGAAGATGAATAAACTTCTTGCTCTGAGAACGGATATAATGTTCCAGAAAAATCAACTTTGGCTGCCAAAGTAACTCTTTTGGAGTTCACAGAGAACTTCATCAGGGCTCCCACATTTGAGCTTGTACTCAGGGCTTGCATATGGGGCTTCACAGCTCAGGTTACTGAGCTCCTAGCACAACGGAGGATCCAGAGGCTCAGAAGGCCATAGTTAGTGTCCAAATTAAAATATTGAGGCAGAGGCTAATTTGCATTCCAAGCTGACATCTGTCTGACTCCAGAGCTCAGGCCTGCTCTATGACACCATTCTGTGTCCCTCAGCAGTGTGACGAGTCACTCAAAGCCAGATACCTGCTGGCTGATAGTGTCTTAACCACTGATTGCCCACTGCCTTTAGACACCTAGAGGTTCTGTATGCTGAGTAGATGATGCATGATGCATCTTTGGCATTTTTATGTATAGTGTATCTAATCTTAAGAAGTCTGCTGTCTCTGGTTGCAACAATTTCAGATAGGCCAACTTTTAAGGGCAATGAGATATTTGTTGTAAGAGGTGAGAGGGAAGTCCACATTTCCCCCTGTGCTGAGAAGGCAGAGAGACTGTCTCAATCAATTTCTGAAGATAGGAGGCTTGCAAGAAAAGGACATGGCTGAAAGTTCTAATAGCAAGAGGGAAGGAGGTTTAGCAGAAAGAAGCAGGGGACAATGTCTGTGTGGAATCTCCAATCTAAGTTGATAAATACAGGCTATGAGATACCAAGAAAGTCAACAGAAAACATTGCTTTGGGTCCTCAGGTTTTATTAGAAGTAGAGAAGATTCTACAACCTGGAGCTGGGTGTTCAGGTGATTGGGTTTCTGTCCTTCCAAGAGCAGCCTGGGCAAATTGCAGCACTTGATCCGTGTTGGGGGAGGCAGCTTGGTGAGCATGGTGAGGCTACAGTTGAATTGTTTTCTGAACAAGAGACCTAGAGGTGGAGGTGGCTATTGGTTTTGCCAATCCATTGTCCTTAGGATGAAGCACACATGAACGATATTTAGGGAATATCTTAAAAAATCTTAAATTTAGAACTAAAATTATTACCACAAAATCAAATGTGATTCTTCTCTGATAGAATTAAGAACAAAATTATTGGTATTTGTGGAGTGTAGATACTTAGATTAGGGGAACTGAGGTTAAGCACTAAGCTACAGGTTTTTATTTTTATTTATTTTTTTGCCTTAAAAAGTACTTTTTAAAAACTACTCAATGAATTAATTACATTTACACTTGTACAATGATCACCACAATCCAATTTTAAAGGATTTCCATCCCACAGCCCCAGTGCACCCCCTACTGCCTGAACTGTCTCCTTTGGAAACCATAAGTTTGTCAAAGTCTATGAGTCATAATCAGTATTTTCTGCAAAGAAGTTCCGTCTGTCCTTTTTTCAGATTCCACATGTCAGTGAAAGCACTGGATGTTGGTGTCTCATTGCATGGCTGACTTCACTCAGCATGATAGTTTCTAGGTCCATCCATGTTGCAAAAAATGCTGGTATTTCGTTCTGTTTAATGGCTGAATATTATTCCATTGTGTATATGCACCACATCTTCTGGATCCACTCCTCTGTCGATGGACATTTAGGTTGTTTCCATGTCTTGGCTATTGAAAAGAGTGCTGCAATGGACATCGGAGTACATGTGTCTTTGCGAGTCGTGGTTTTCTCTGGATAGATGCCCAGGAGTGGGATTGCTGGATCAAATGGTAGTTCTATGTTTAGTTTTCTGAGGAATCTCCATACTGCTTCCCACAGTGGTTGCACCAATTTACAATCCCACCAACAGTGTACTAGGGTTCCTTCTTCTGCACACCGTCTCCAGCACTTACGGTTTGCAGACTTTTGGATGATGGCCATTCTGGCTGGTGTAAGGTGGTACCTCAGAGTGGTTTTGATTTGCATCTCTCTGATAATGAGTGACGTTGAACATCTTTTCATGTGTTTCTTGGCCATCTGTATGTCTTCCTTGGAGACTTGTCTGTTTAGACCTTGTGCCCATTTTTGGATGGGGTTGTTTGTTTTTTTGGTATGCAGCTGCAGAAGGTGTTTATAAATTTTGGAGCTGAATCCCTTGTCAGTCGATTCACTTGCAAAGATGTTCTCCCATTCTGTGGGTTGTCTCTTTGTGTTGTTTAGGGTTTCCTTTGCTGTGCAGAATCTCTGAAGTTTGAGTAGGTCCCATTTGTTTATTTTTCTTTTTGTTGTCAATCCTCTGATAGGTGGATCTGAGAAGATGTTGCTGTCGTTCATGTCAGAGAGTGTTTGGCCTGTGTTTTCCTCTAGGAGTTTGATAGTGTCTGGTCTTATATCGAGGTCTTTAATCCATTTGGGGTTGATTTTTGTGTATGGTGTTAGGGAGTGTTCTAATTTCATTCTTTTCCATGTGGCTGTCCAGTTTTCCCAGCACCCCTGATTGAACAGGCTGTCCTTTCTCCATTGTATATTCTTGCCTCCGTTGTCATAGATGAGTTGGCTGTAGGTGTGTGGGTTGAATTCTGGGCTTTGTATCCTGTTCCACTGATCTATATTCTGTCTTTGTGCCAGTACCATGTGGTTTTGACGACTGTTGCTTTGTAGTGTAGTCTGAAGCCAGGAAGCCTGATTCCTCCAGCTCTGTTTTTCTTTTTCAGGATGTCTTTGGCTATTCTGGGTCTTTTGTGCTTCCAAACAACCTTTAAAATCTTTTGTTGGAGTTCTGTGAAAAACGTCCTTGGTAAGTTGATAGGGATTGCATTGAATCTGTAGATTGCCTTGGGTCATACAGTCATTCTGATAATATTAACTCTTCCAGTCCACGAGCATTTCCATCTGTTTGTGTCGTCTTTGATTTCTTTCATCAGTGGCTTGTAGTTTTCAGAGTACAGGTCTTTTGCCTCTTTAGGTAGGTTTACTCCTATGTGTTTATTCTTTTGGATGCGATGGTAAGTGGGATTGCTTCCCTAATTTCCTTTTCTGCTTTTTCATTGTTAGTATGTAGAAACGCTGTCGATTTCTGTGTGTTGATTTTGTATCCTGCGACTTTGCCAAATTCGTGGATGAGCTCTAACAGTTTTCTGGTAGAGTCTTTAGGATTCTCTAGGTATAGGATCATGCCATCTGCAAATAGGGATCGTTTTGCTTCTTCCTTTCCAAGTTGGATTCCTTTTATTTCTTTTACTTCTCTGATTGCTGTGGCTAGGACTTCCAGAACTATGTTGAAGAGTAGCGGTGAGAGCAAACATCCTTGTCTTGTTCCTGATCTCAGCGGGAATTCTTTCAGCTTTTCACCCTTGAGAATGATGTTCGCTGTGGGTTTGTCATATATGGCCTTTATCATGTTGAGGTAGGTTCCCTCTGTGCCCACTTTCTGAAGGGTTTTTATCAGAAAATGGGTGCTGGATTTTGTCAAAGGCCTTTCCCGCATCTATTGAGAGGATCATATGGTTTTTATTCTTCAGTTTGTTAATGTGGTGTATCACACTGATGGATTTGCGGATATTGAAGAACCCTTGCATCCCTGGGAGAAATCCCACTTGATCATGACGTACAGTCCTTTTCATGTATTGTTGGATGTGTTTGCTAGTATTTTGTTGAGGATTTTTGCATCGATGTTCATCAGTGAAATTGGCCTGTAGTTTTCTTTTTTTTTTTGTGGGGTCTTTGTCTGGTTTTGGTACCAGGGTGATGGTGGCCTGATAGAATGAGTTTGGGAGTGTCCCTTCCTCTGCGATCTTTGGGAACAGTTTCAGAAGGAGAGGTGTTAGCTCTTCTCTAGATGTTTGATAGAATTTGCCCGTGAGGCCATCTGGTCCTGGGCTTTTGTTTTTGGAAGGCTTTTAATCACAGTTTCAATTTCAGTTCTTGTGATGGGTCCGTTCGTCTTTTCTATTTCATCTTGGTTTAGTCTTGGAAGATTGTACTTTTCTAAGAATTTGTCCATTTCTTCTAGGTTTTCCATTTTATTGGCGTATGGTTGCATATAGTAGTCTCTTATGATCCTTTGTATTTCTGTGATGTCCGTTGCTACTTCTCCTTTTTCACTTCTAATGTGATTGATTTGAGTCCTCCCTCTTTTTCTCCTGGTAAGTCTGGCTAGGGGTTTATCCATTTTGTTGATCTTTTCAAAGAACCAGCCTTTTGTTTCATTGATCTTTTCTATGGTTTTCTTTGCTTCTATTTCATTGATTTCTGCTCTGATTTTAATGACTTCTTTCCTTCTACTAACTTTAGTTAGGTCTGTCTGTTTCTCTCTCGAGCTGCTTTAGATGTAAAGTTAGCTTGTTTATTTGAGCTTTCTCTTGTTTCCTGGGGTGGGCTTGTATTGCTCTCAGCTTTCCTCTTAGAACGGCTTTTGCTGCATCCCATAGGTTTTGGAGTGTCATATCTTTGTTATCCATGAAGTCCATCTGGTTTAATGCTTCATTCAGGGCCTGTGTTTCCTTATGGATTTTCTGTCTGGTTGGTCTGTCCATTGCTGTAAGTGAGGTGTTAAAGTCCCCCACTATGACTGGTTTAATGTCAATTTCTCCTTTTAAGGTTGTTAACAGTCACCTTACATATTGTGGTGAACCTGTGTTGGGTATGTAGATATTTAAAATTGTCATTTGCTTCGAGGTATTTTTTAATTTCCTCTTTGATTTCTTCAGTGATCCATTGGTTGTTTAGTAGCATGTTGTTGAGTCTCCACGTGTTTGTGTTTTTTGCAGTTTTTTCTTGTTGTTGATTTCCAGTCATATAGTGTTGTGGTCGGAAAAGATGCTTGATATGAGTTCAATTTTCTTCAAGTTACTGAGGTTGGGTTTGTAGCCCAGGATATGATCCATCTTAGAGAATGTTCCATGTGCACTTGAGAAGAATGTGTATTCCGTTGCTTTTGGATGAAACGTCCTATAAATATCCATGAAGTCCATCTGGTTTAATGCTTCATTCAGGGCCTGTGTTTCCTTATGGATTTTCTGTCTGGTTGGTCTGTCCATTGCTGTAAGTGAGGTGTTAAAGTCCCCCACTATGACTGGTTTAATGTCAATTTCTCCTTTTAAGGTTGTTAACAGTCACCTTACATATTGTGGTGAACCTGTGTTGGGTATGTAGATATTTAAAATTGTTCTATCTTCTTCTTGGATTGATGCTTTGATCATTAGGTAGTGACATTCCTTGTCTCTTAAAATAGTCTTCATTTTAAAGTCTATTTTGTCTGATATGAGTATTGCTCCTCCAGCTTTCTTTTGATCCCCGTTTGCATGGACTATTTTCTTCCATCCTCTCACTTTCAATTTGTATGTGTCCCTAGAAGTGAAGTGGGCCTCTTGAAGACAGCATATATATGGGTCTTATTTTTGTATCCATTCAGCCAGTCTGTGTCTTCTGGGTGGGAATTTAGTCCATTCACATTTAAGGTAATTATTGATATGTATGTTCTTATTGCCATTTTATTAATTATTTTGGATTTGTTCTTGCTGCTCTTTTTCCTTTCCTTCTTCTCTTGTTCTTTTCTGCCTAGAGAAGTTCCTTTAGTATTTGTTGTAAAGCTGGTTTAGTGTTGCTGAATTCTCTTAGCTTTTGCTTATCTGTGAAGCTTTTGATTTCTCCTTGAAATCTGAAGGAGAGTCTTGATGGGTAGAGGAATCTTGGTTGGAGGTTTTTTCCTTTCACCACGTTAAGTATATCATGCCACTCCCTTCTGGCCTGCAGAGTTTCTGTTGAAAAATCTGCTGATAGCCTTATCGGGGTTCCTTGTATGTTATGTTTCTTTTCCCTAGCTGCTTTCCAGATTTTCTCATGTCTTTAATTTTGGTTAGTTTAATTAATATGTATCTTTGTGTCTTCTTCCTTGGGTTTATTTTATATGGTACTTGTTGTGCTTCCTGGATTTGAGTGAGTGGTTCCTTCCCCATTTTGTTAGGGAAGTTTTTGGCTATTATATCTTGGAATATTTTTTCTGTCTCCTTCTCTCTCTCTTCTCCTTCTGGCACCCGTATAGTATGGATGTTGGTGCGTTTCACGTTGTCCCAGAATTCTCTGAGACTCTCTTCATTTGTTTTCAATCTTTTCTCTCTTTCCTGTTCCGCATCCAATAATTTCCACTAATCTGTCCTCCACCTCACTTATTTGTTCTTCTGCCTCCTGTATTCTGCTGTTAGCTGCTTCTGATGAATTTTTTATTTCAGTTATTTTATTTTGCATTTCTTCTTGTTTAAGTGTTATATCTTGTGTCTCTTTGGTCAGTGTTTCCTGTAAGTTATCCATCTTTGCCTCCAGTTTATTTCCAATGTCTTGCATCATCTTCAGCATCGACAGTCTAAAGTCTTTTTCCTGGAGGCTGAGAATCTCCTTTCACTTAGCTGTTTCTCTGTTCATTGCTCATCCATTCTAAATGTAACTGTTTGAATCTACCAACCCCAAAATCTGCATTCATCCCACCTTCTCCCTCTCTCCCTTGGCAATGTCTGTCAGTCTGTTCCTGTTTTGTAGATAGGTTCTTTTGTGCCATATTTTAGATTCCACATATAAGTGATATCATATGGTGTATGTCTTTCTCTTTCTGACCCACTTTACTTAGTATGAGAATCCTCTAGTTTGATGCACATTTCTGCAAATAGCATTATTTCATTCTTTTTATGTCTGACTGGTATCATTGTGTATATGTACTCCATCTTTTTAATCCATTCGTCTGTTGATGGGCGTTTAGGTTGTTTCCATGTCTGGGCTATTGTGAATAGTGCTGCAATGAACACAGGGGTGCACGTATATTTTTGAATTATAGTTTTGTCTGGATATATGTGCAGGAGTTGGGATTGCTTGATCATATGGTAGTTCTATATTTAGTTTTCTAAGGAAAATCCATACTGTTTTCCATAATGGTTGTACCAGTTTGCATTCCTACCAATAGTGTAGGAGGTTCCCTTTTCTCTACACCCTCTCCAGCATTTGTTATTTGTAGACTTGTATCCTGGAGAATGTTCATTGTGCACTTAAGGAGAATGTGTATTCTCTGATTTGGGAGGAATATCCTGTGGATATTTTTAATTTATTTATTCATATTTATTTATTTGTTTATTTTTCTTTTTTGGCTGATCCACATCATATGGAGTTTCTGGGGATTACATCCAAGTTGTAGTTGTGAACTATGCTGCAGCTGTGGCAATGCCGGATCCTTTAACCCACTGTGGCTGGCTGGGGATTGAACCTGTGTCCTTGGTATTGCAGTGACACCATCATTCCTGTTGTGCCACAGCAGGAACACCCTGTGAATATCTTTTAAATACAACTGGTCTAATGTGTCATTTAAGACTGCTGTTTTCTTGTTGATTTTCTGTCTGGGTGATCTGTCCATTCAAAAAGTACCCTTCTATTACTGCATTATAGACAGTTTTTCCCTTTATGTCTGTTAATATTTGCTCTCTGTTTAGGTGCTCCTATATTAGTTTCATATATGTTAACAAGTGTTATATCCTCCTCTTATATTGATCTATTTATTGTATATAATGTCCTTCTTTGTCTTTTGTTATAAACTTTGTTTTAAAGTCTATTTTGTCTAGCTTTTTTTTTTTCTTTTTACAGTCAAACCAGCAGCATATGGAAGTTCCCACATCAGGGATGGAATCGGAGCTGCAGCTGCAGGCCTGTGCCACAGCCACAGCAACACTGGATCTGAGCCGCATCTGTGACCCATGCCACAGCTTGTGGCAGTGCTGGATCCTTAACCCACTGAGTGAAGCAAGGGATTGAACCCAAATCCTCACAGAGACAACAGGTTCAGAGCCACTATAGGAACTCCTGTTTTGTCTGATTTAAGCATTATTATCCCCACTTTCTTGTTATTTCCATTTGCATGAAATAGCTTTTTCCATCTCCTCTTTAAAAATGTGTGTCTTTAAAAGCTCTGAAGTGACTCTCTTATAAGCAACAGTTAGATTGTCTTTTTTATTTCTTAAATCCCTTCAGTCATCCTCAGTATTTTGATTGGGGCATTTAATCCATGCACATTTAAAGTAATTATTGAGAGGTTTGTACTTGTCATTTTGATATTGTTTCCTGGTTGTTTTTTAATTCTTTTCTTTTTTAGTTTTTTTTTCCCTTTTGATTTGATTATTTTCTTTGCTGGTGTGCTTGTGTTCCATTCTCTCTTGTTTTTGTGTTTCTGTTGTAGGTTTATGCTGGGGTTCATATAAGTTGACTTTTAATTACATGTCTTGGTGTGTGCCTGTTTGGATTTGTCTTGAGATCCTCTGTACTTCCTGTACCTATATATGTGTTTTTTTCTTCAGGTTTCAGAAATTTTCAGGCATAATTTTATCAAATATATTTTCAACCCCATTCTCTTTTCTTCTTCTGGGAATGTTTAATCTTGTTTCATAGATCCCTTAAACTATACTCATTAAGGAGTTGCTACTGTGTAGCAGTAGGTTAAGGATCTGGTGTTGTTTCTGCAGTGGCTCAGGTCATTGCTGAGGCATGGGTTTGATCCCCAGCTCAGCACAGTGGGTTAAGGATCCAGCATTGCCCCAGCTGAGGTGTAGGTCACAGTCATGGCTTGGATTCAGTCCCTAACCCAGGAGCTTCCATATGCTGTGGGTACAGCCAAATTTTTTTTTTACAGAATAAAATACATATATTTAAACACAATTACATTCACACAGATTATTATATCATGGATCTTAAGAAAAAGATTAAGTGACTCCCTCTGGAGAAGTGGAATGGAAAATATGCTGAGACAAAAGGAAATTTATTCTGTACTTTATCCCATTTTGTATGGCTTTCATCTTTAATATTTAGTATTATCTATTACATTTCATTTTTTTCCTTAAAAATTAGCATTATATTAAAATTGTGTATATTATGCAAATAAAGTTTATAAAAAAGAAAGCCTTATATACCATTAAATATTTTTATAGCATAATAAAAAGAATAACTTAACTGGTAAGAATAACAAAAATAATAAACCCTCTGAAAATAAGTAAAATATAAAATGCATAAATTGGTTAAAAAACAGTGTAACTATATAAATATGTCCTCACAATTTGTTACATCTTATTGATTCTTCAATATAGGCATTACACCATTCTAGGTGATGTGATAAACTAGACATTATAGACCTTACATTGTACCATGGAGAGAAATGGTTATTAATACAATTGTAGAACTGTATTATTTAATTGTACAGTGGCATTATTTAATTATAATTATCATAAATTCTTTGATGGAGAGGAAATCAGAATCAGATATATAAGAAGACTTCAGCATTCCAAGAATGATGTCAAATGACCCCCTTCATGGTGGATTATGTACTTATTTACTATGAGATATATTTCTTCTCCAGGGATTCCTTGTTTGAGTATCAGTTGTAGATTTTTGGTTTGCAGTTATTCTGAAGTTTTGATATAAGAGTCTATATGTATATGAGATTGTTTTAAGCTGTTGTTCTCCTAATTGCAAGTTCATTTCCAGTGTCCTGCATTTGTACCCACCTCTTCTCATGATTTTCTGATTTTGGTGGTATAATCGTGCATGGATGATTTCATATCTTCACCGTATATATACCTTTACTGGTGAGCCTTGTCATTTGTGGTATTTTTGTTTCCTGTTGTTCTTTTCTTTTCTACCTAGAGAAGTTCCTTTAGTATTTGTTATAAGGCTGGTTTAGTGTTGCTGAATTTTCTCAACTTTTGCTTATCTGTGAGGGTTTTTATTTCTCCTTCAAATCTGAATGAGAGCCTTGATGGGTAGAGTAATCTTGGTTGGAGGTTTTTTCCTTTTATCACATGAAGTATATCATGCCACTCCCTCTGGCTTGCAGAGTTTCTGTTGAAAAATCTGTTGATAACCCTATTGGGGTTTCCTTGTATGTTATTTGTTTCTTTTCCCTATCTGCTTTCTAGATTTTCTCTTTGTCTTTAATTTTGGTCAGTTTGATTAACATGTGTCTCAGTGTATTCCTCCTTGGGTTTATTTTATGTGGTACTCGTTGTGCTTGCAGATTTGAGTGAGTGGTTCCTTTCCCATGTTAGGGAAGTTTTTGGCTATTATATCTTGGAATATTTTTACTGCCCCCTTCTCTCTCTTCTCCTTCTGGCACCCCTATAATATGGATATTGGTGTGTTTCACATTGTCCCAGAGTTCTCTGAGACTCTCTTCATTTGTTTTCAATCTTTTTTCTCTTTTCTGTTTTGTATCTGTAATTTCCACTTATCTGTCCTCCACCTCACTTATTCGTTCTTCTGCCTCCTGTATTCTGCTGTTAGCTGCTTCTGATGAATTTTTTATTTCAGTTATTGTATTTTGCATCTTTTCCTAAGTTTTGTATCTCGTATCTCTTTGCTCAGTGTTTCGTGTAAGTTATCCATCTTTGATTCCAGTTTATTTCCAATGTCTTGCATCATCTTCAGCATCGACAGTCTAAAGTCTTTTTCCTGGATGCTGAGAATCTCCTCATTGGTTAGCTGAATTTATGGGGTTTTTCCTTTCTCCCTTATCTGAGTTATAGTTCTCTGTCTTTTCATTTTATAGGTTTTTGGCGTGGTGACCTTTTTACAGATAATAGAGTTGTACCCTCTCTTACTTCTGGTGTCTGCCCCCCTTGTGGCTGAAGTTGGTACTCGGGCTTGCTGTAGGCTTCCTGATGGGAGGAGCTGATGCCTGCCCACTGGTAGGTGGAGAGCTGATTCTAATCCCTCTGGTGGTTGGGGCTTAGTCTCTGGATGGGATTAGAGGCAGCTGTGTGCCTGAGGGGTCTTTAGGTAGCCTGTTTACTGAGGTGCGGGGCTGTGATCCCACCTTGATTGTTGTTTGCCCTGGGGCTTCTCAGAACTGACTTATTGGTGGGGCCAGATTTTTCCCAAATGGCCACCTCTAGAGAAAGGCATGCTGCTGAATATTTCCAAGAGCTTTGCTTTCAATGTCCTTCCCTCACAACAAGCCACATTCACCCCTGTTTTCCCAGGATGTCCTCCAAGAACTGCAGTCAGGTTTGACCCAGATTCCCTTGGAGGCTTTGCTTTGCCCCGGGACTCAGTGCACGTGAAAGTCTGTGTGCGCCTTTTAAGAATGGGGTCTCCGTTTCCCCCAGTCCTGTGGAGCTCCTGCACACAAGCCCCACTGGCCTTCAATGCCAGATGGTCCAGGGCTCTTTCTCCCAGTGCCAGATCCTCGCACGTGAGGGTTTGATGTGGGGCTCAGAACTCTCACTCCTGTAAGTGAGTCTCTGTGAACCAGTTAGTTTTCAGTCTGTGGAGTTCCCCCCCACCGGATGTATGGGGTTGTTTATATCTCGAAATCGCCCCTCCTACCTCTTGATGTGGCCTCCTCTATTTCTTCTGGAGTAGGGTATCTTTTTTAAGGTTTCTGAACCATTTGGGTGGAGATTGCTCAGTCTTTAGTTGTGAATTTTGTTGTTTTTAGGGGAGAGTATTGAGGTCCAGTCCTTCTAGTCCGCCATCTTAATCCTCTCCAATTTTTTTTTTTTGGCTGTTCTGATTGGGTGATTTCTCTTTATCTTTGGATCACTTACACTTTCTTTGTTATCACCTAGTCTAATATTAATTTCTTCTACTGTGTTTTTAATTTCAATTATTATATTCTTCAGTTTTGTATGGCTTTTTTTTTTTGTATTTTTAGTTCCTTGTTAAATTCTTACTGCTTTTTTTTTTTTGTCTTTTTGCCTTTTCTACTCCGCAGTTATGGAGTTTCCCAGGCTAGAGGTCTAATTGGAGCTGTTGCCGCCAGCCTGCACCAGAGCCACAGCAACAAGGGATCTGAGCTGTGTCTGTGAGCTACACCACAGCTCACGGCAATGCTGGATCCTTAACCTGCTGAGCAACACCAGGGATCAAACCCGCAACCTCATGGTTCCTAGTTGGGTTCGTTAACCACTGTGCCACGACAGGAACTCCAAAATTTTTATTGTGTTTGCCTGTTCTTTTTCCAAATTCAGTTAGCATTCTTATTAGTAATGCTTTAATTAGTAACTGTTTATCTGGTAATTAATTTTTCCCTTTCATTGGTTTTTCTCTTGTTCTTTTATTTGAAATAAATTCCTCTAACTTCTTATTGTGCTTATTTTTTCCTGTCTATGAAATTAGTTGAAACAGTGGCCTTTTCAGTGTCTTGAAGGAGTGTCCTTGTGGGAGTGTCCCTATATAGTCTGTTTTTGCCCTGTGACTTTGGTAGGAGAGCTAAATCTGATATGAGCACAGTCATGTTTTCCCCCAGGGTGTGCTGGCATCTATCACCTTGGTAGGAGTCAAGGCTGGGGGTGGAGGAGCTGGGCCAGAGCTATGTGAGCTGGGGCTTCTCCTGTGCTCAGTGGCCAACACTGCTCTATTGGGGTTGGGTCAGGTCCTAGGGTGCTGTATCAGAAGCCCTGAGGTTTGGGTCTGTGATGGCTCTATTCTAAGTGTGTGATTTGCCCCCTCTCAGCACTGTCCCCCTTGTTCCAGATGGGAATAATGCTGAAGCAAGAGAGGATGGAGTGGGTGCTTTGTGTGGGTTAGGCATAGGCTGTGGCATTCTTGGCCCCAGTCAGAGTCCTGGACTTTTCCTTAGATGCTGGCGATATATCCCCTGCCCCATTCAGATGCCATAATGGGTCTGAAATGGCTTGGATCCTCATAATTGCATACTGTTCTCAGCCATGTCAGCCCTTGTCCCTGGGGCATGTGCTGGGATAGTCACAGAAATTGGCCAGTGTACCAGGCACTTTCAGTCTGCCTTCTCCACCTTGTTTTGAGTGTAAGCAAGCATGTGTGTGCTCTTTTATGAGTGGAGTCTAGATTTCTTATAGCCCCACTGGTTTTTCATCTAGCCAAGGAAACTTGTCCTCCTTCTGTTGGACTCCAGGGATGGGGTGCACAATATGTGGCTCACACTGCTCACTCCCCAAGGAGGATCTCTGAGCCTGTGTTATCTCCTCTTCTATGTCCTCTCCTAGGGGCACAGATCCTGACCTGATTTCTTCCCTTTTTTTCTGATTCTGTGAGGCTCTTTCTTTCAGGTTTGATTGTATAAGAGTCTTCAGCCTCCACTGGAAGAGTTTTCAGTGAGAATATCTTCATATGTAGATGTATTTTTGATGTGCTAGTGGGGGGAGGTGGGTTGCACACTTTCTACTCCACTGTCTTTCTTGGTCACCCTCCTCATCCAGACAAATTTTAAAATTTATTCCTTTGGAGGAATTTATAATGAATTGAATTTGGAGTTTGTTATCAATAATAAATTTATCATCCCGTTGGAATTATTCAGAAAGCATCCTGCTTTCCAAATTAGAGCCCTCGTGTGTGCTTAAGGATTGCCTGAGTGACTAAATATCCATTCTGCTACTGTTGATTTAAAACAACTATACCACCAGTTATTTCTCCAACAAAGATGGATTTATTTGGGATCAGTAGAGAATTGCAGTACAGGGTCTGCAATCATGGTAAGCCACATGCAAGTCCCCATAAAGCAAGGGGAGAAGAGAGCTTTTATAGAGAGGAAAATGAATTTGGGAAGGCTATAGTAAACAAATAGTTTATGGCTGCATCTTTGCCAGGAAAGAAGAAGAGTCTTCTAGTTGGGCTCTGCTATCATTTCAGGGCATGAGTGCTCCCCCTTCTGATGTCCCAATTCTACTTAATTGATGGTTTTGTTTATTAAGTTTTTATACTACCTAGGGCACAATGGATATTTTAGACCTGGTCTTTTCTCTCTACAGACTCTAAACATCTACCCTGATAAAAGACATAAGACAAATATTTTAGCTATTTGGTATAATTTTGTTACAGATTTCTAGGATGCATTTTCTTAAAAAATTCCTGTGTTGCTTCCAAACTAAGTCAAGGGGCTAGTAAAAGACACTGGAAGGGTCTGAGTTTACAGGATGATAGATGTTATGGATTGAGTTGTTCAGTTCTTTTTCTAGTCTCCTGCTATTGCATAGTCCTGTGCAGGTACAGAAAGCTAAAAACCGTGTTTCCCAGTTGCATTTGCTCCTGGGATTCCAGATGGGCTGTATGGTCCACCAATCAGATGCACCCATGTGAGACAAATTTGGAACTGAGATGGGAAGCAAGAGAGGCATGGCATGGGGGATCTACTTGCTGATGTATATTGTAGTATAGGAAACATGTTTGGAACCAGCAGCTCTAATAGTCAAATAATATTCTAAAGCCACTACAAAAAAACTCTTTGTATGGTTATATTACCAACCATAGATAATTAAGCTTATTTGTTTCAGATTATTTTGAGAGTTGCTTTTTAATCACTTAAAATATGTGAAATATATTTCATCTCAAACACATTCATCCCCAAGTTGAAACAGTAACTTGATATATTTTGAAAAGTTTAGCTACCATTCCTCCCCTACCTCTTTTCTCCTCCTTTCTTCTTTATGTAACACATTAAAAAATTTAGTTTTTGGTTTATTTTTCCAGTATTTAATTTTGCAGCTATATTGGTTACACAAAAGGTAGATATTTTATTTACTGTTGTGCTCCTTGCTGTTTTCCCCATAACATGTTCTTCAGATTGTTTCCCATCAGGATAGGCATATGGGGGTTTTTCATTCTCTTGTCCAGCTACCATGGCTAATATCCCCAACACAATGCATAATGAGGAGACCTCTATTCCCCATCCAGCAAATGCTGGCTTAGTTGTGGGGTTGTATATGTATGAAATTGTATATTAGTCAAACCAGTATTTGTCAATTCTTCCATAATTGAGTATTTCCTAAAATCAGAAATGGGTGTCAGATTTTGTCAAATGGAGACAGAAAACATACCTGTTATTTTACAAAGAATTTTAAAATAATTAAAATGTAACTAATTGAAAAAACAAGAGACAATTAGGGTATTGGGAGGTAGAAGAAAGTGTAAAAAGCAGCTAGCACATGTAGTGTTGGGAGAATAGGAAGAAGAGGGGCCCCAAAGAACTCAGAGCTCTGAAGAGTCCACTGCTTGGCTGGTACCCAGCCTCTGAGTTCAGAGAAGGAGTTCCAAGAAGCCGAATCTACACCTCTGGGGAGGAGGCACTGGTTGGCTGGAGGAGCAAGCTCTGGAAATATAGCTAATTAAATTCAAAAGCTGCTTCTGGAAGAAAACACATGAGGTAACAAAACAAGGTTGGGATGCTATGGGCAAGAGGAGAGGGCAGATAAGGTGGAGCAAATCCTCTACCTCCAATTCCCCATGCTTCTACTCTCCCTCCAGTGCCCTCTACCCACCTTCCCACCAATAGCAGAGTCTGATCTTGGGCAGCAGACCAAGCTGCAATGTTTGCAGGGTCCCACCACAGAGAATATAGAAAGGTGGTCTTGAAGCTAGGGATGACAGCTAGTTAACTGGTGCAACACCTCTAGAAATGACATGATTTTTGTTTTGGAGATATGGCAACCATGAATTACATGTTAATGTAATTAAGCTTTCTAATACTAACTTCTTTCCTGGATTGGATGTGGTCATGATGAATTATTTTCATAATGCTATACTGTTTGCTCATATTTTATTTAAGATTTTTAGTATTAGTATTTGTATGTGAAATTGGTTTATAATTTTTTATTTTTTATTTTTTTTTGTCTTTTTGCCATTTCTTGGGCCGCTCCCATGGCATATGGAGGTTCCCAGGCTAGGGGTCTAATCGGAGCTGTAGCTGCCAGCCTACGCCAGAGCCACAGCAACGCGGGATCCGAGCCATGTCTGCAACCTACACCATAGCTCACGGCAACGCCGGATCGTTAACCCACTGAGCAAGGGCAGGGATTGAATCCTCAACCTCACGGTTCCTAGTTGGATTCATTAACCACTGAGCCACGACGGGAACGCCGGTTTATAATTTTTTTAAAGAAAATATTATCAGATATTGATATTTATGTTAAGTTTTCTCATAAAAAGAATTTTGAAATTTTAATTCTTTCCCCAGGTTCTGTAACAGTTAAAGTAGCGTTGGGGTTATCTGACTTTAATAGATTGCTAAATTCCCCTGTGAAACCATCAGGGCCTGGTGAATTATTTGGTGAGAATATTTTATAATTTTTTTCTTAACTTCTATAGTAGTTGATCTTTTCAAATTTTTTTCTCTAAAGGTTCAGATTTGGCAAATTGTATTTTCCTAAAAATTAGTTATTTTAATTAGGTTGTCAAATTTATTTGGGTAAAGTTAGCAAGGTATTGTCTTAAGATATTAAAAAAAATTCTCCATTTCAATGGGAATTTTCCCCTTGTCTCATTTTTTTTTTTGCATGTTTGTGCTGTCTTTTTTTCTTGCTAGTGTTTCTCCACTTTGTGGATTTTCCTCCCAAAACAATGGCTTTTTCATGTATTTATTCATTTTAGTGCTTTTTAGTTTTGAATATAATGTCTGATCTTTATCTTTTATTAATTCATGTCTTCTGCTGTATTGCATTAGCTTTCTTTCTATTTTTTATTGACATAGATATTTAATACTATGATTTTTTTCCCCTCTGAGCACAGCTTAACTGTGTTTTGTAGTCTCTAGCATATGTCTACAAGTTTCTCCTTTCATCTCCTATAATTTCTGCCTGGCAAACTTTTCTGTGTTATCAGGTGCATAAATATTAATAACATATCTTCATTATGAATTATTGCCTTTAGCATTAAAAATGTTTTTCTTTGTCCCATTTATTGCTTTTTGGCTAGAATTCTACTTTGTCTGGTATCAAGATATGCCTAATATGAATTTCCTCATCCTTTAACTTTTATCCTTTTTGAATCTCTTCGCTTACTTGTCTTACTTGTTTAGAGAACAAAGTTGAATTTTGCTTTGTAAATCAAGTTGATAAAACATTGTATTTTACAAATTAGCTTTGCTCATTCTGGTTTTTTTTTGACACAAATGACATGTTAAATCTCAGTTTGACCCTGCCCTGCTTTATTTACTCTTTTATTGGGTATTGACATTGGTATTTAGCAAGATTTGTGTGTGTTCTAGTAATTACCTCTATGCTAATTAATGATTTGTATAAAATTCTAGTTATCTTTTTCGTTAGATACTATCTGTTGGTACTTGATAGTACTTGAGCAATATGGAAATTATAGAAACTACTTCTCCTGCTTCCCTTTTCCTAACCTTTTAATTTTAGAAACTAGTTTTATTTTTTGTTAATCTTTGCACTCTTTAATTTACTTAAGCTTCTTTTACTTGTCTTGTCAGCCTCAAGTGACATCTTTTTATTCTCAGCTAACATTAACAGGCAATCAGTGATCTTCTAATTTACAATTATTCTGTTATCTCCTGGTCTACCCTTTGATAAAGTGTATTTCAAATATTTTGCTCCTTTTCTTTTCAAACTGAGTTATTGTTTCCTTATTATTGAGTTTGAAGAGTTCTTGATACAAGTTTATTTAAAAACTGGGATTTGCAAATATTTCCTTCCAGTGTATATTTAATCATTTCATTCTATTAACAGTCTTTTGAAGAGCAGTTCTTAATTTTGTTTAGCCAAATTAATAAAACTTTTTTTTTGTAGATCATGGTAAGAAATCTTTGTCTAACTCAAAATCAGAAAGATTTTTTTCTGTTGTTTTTGTCTAGAAGTTTTATGATCCATTTTGAGTTAACATTTGCATATGGTGCAAGGAATGAGTCAACATTGTTATTTTTTTTCATTTGACTAATTGTTTTAGCCCTATTTGCTAAAATAACTATCCCTTATCCATTGTATTTTCTGTGATCCTTGGTTGAAAATTAGTTGTTTATATTCATACTTCTGGTCTCTCTATTCTGTTACATTGATCTCTTTTTGTATCTTTATGCCAATATGGCACTATCTTGATTACTATAACTTTATAATGTTATAAATCAAGCCCTTTGTTTTCAAAGTTGTTTTGGATACTCTGTATATCCTTTGCAATTACATATGAATTTTAAAATCACCTTGCCAATTTTTCCAAAAAAATTGACTAAGATTTTGATTTGAATGATGTGCTGTATCTATATAGATCAATTTGGGAAGAACTGGCATCTTAACAATATTGAATCTGCACATACATTTTATATTCTTCACTTGTTTATATCTTCTGTAATTTCCTTCAACAATGTTTTATAGTTTTTGGTATATAAATCTTACATTTTTACCACCTGCTCCTAAATATTTCATAATTTTATGCTATTATAAATGTTTTTTTTAATTTCAACTTCTGCTTTCTCATTGCCAGTATATAGAAATATGATTGATTTTTTATATTGGTCTCCCATTCTTCAAACTTTATAAACTCTCTTATTAGTTCTAGGATTTTTTTGGTAGATCTGTGGGAATTTCCGGGTGAAGGACAATTTTATTCTTTACTTGCAATCAGGATGCTTTTTATTTTTTTCCTCTTCCTTGGCTTATTGACTGGATAGAATCTCCTGTACAATGTTGAATAGAAGTGGTGGGATCAGAAATCCTTGGCTTGTTCCCAATCTTGTGGGAAAACATTTAGTATTTCACTAATAAGTATGATGTTGACAGTAGGGGTGGTTTTTTTTTTTTTTTCCCAGTATGTTCCCTTGATCAGATTGAGAAAGTTCCTTTCTACTCCTAGTTCACTGAGAGTTTTTTGTCAGGAATGAATGTTGAATTTTGTCAAATGTTTTTCTGTGAGTACTGAATGTTCATAGAGTTCCTCTTTTTTAAAATTTGTTAATATAGTGAATTCTATAGATTGATTTTGAATATTAAGTTAGATTTCAATTCCAGGGATAAATTCTACCACTATACCATGGTCATAACCATGATATCTTGTTCTTTTTTTTGGGGGGGGCTGCACCCATGGCACATGGATGTTCCCAAGATAGGGGTCTAAGCGGAGATGTTGCTGCTGGCCTATACCACAGCCACAGCAATGCCAGATCTGTGCTGCATCTGCAACCTACACCACAGCTCATGGCAACACTGGATCCTTAACCCACTGAGCAAGGTCAGGGATCAAACCTACAACCTCATGGTTCCTAGTTGGATTTGTTTCAGCTGTGCCAAGACGGGAACTCCTATTCTTTACATTTACTTTTGGATTCAATTTTATTTAAAAAAAGAAGTTTTGAATCTATGCGCATTAGGGATGTCAAATTGTACTTTTATTGTCAAGTAACGCTTATGGTGATGAGAGTAATTTTGGCTTAATTGGATGAATGACAAAGTATTCATTCTAATTAAATTACTTGGAACCCCACTCACAGCAATGGACATCAACCAGACAGAAAATCCATAAGGAAACACAGGCCCTGAATGAAGCATTAAACCAGATGGACTTCATGGATATTATAGGACGTTCCATCCAAAAGCAATGGAATACACATTCTTCTCAAGTGCACATGGAACATTCTCTAAGATGGATCATATCCTGGGCTACAAACCCAACCTCAGTAACTTGAAGAAAATTGAACTCATATCAAGCATCTTTTCCGACCACAACACTATATGACTGGAAATCAACAACAAGAAAAATACTGCAAAAAACACAAACACGTGGAGACTCAACAACATGCTACTAAACAACCAATGGATCACTGAAGAAATCAAAGAGGAAATTAAAAAATACCTCGAAGCAAATGACAACAAAGATATGACACTCCAAAACCTATGGGATGCAGCAAAAGCCGTTCTAAGAGGAAAGCTGAGAGCAATACAAGCCCACCCCAGGAAACAAGAGAAAGCTCAAATAAACAAGCTAACTTTACATCTAAAGCAGCTCGAGAGAGAAGAACAGACAAGACCTAACTAAAGTTAGTAGAAGGAAAGAAGTCATTAAAATCAGAGCAGAAATCAATGAAAGAGAAGCAAAGAAAACCATAGAAAAGATCAATGAAACAAAAGGCTGGTTCTTTGAAAAGATCAACAAAATGGATAAACCCCTAGCCAGACTTACCAGGAGAAAAAGAGGGAGGACTCAAATCAATCACATTAGAAGTGAAAAAGGAGAAGTAGCAACGGACATCACAGAAATACAAAGGATCATAAGAGACTACTATATGCAACCATACGCCAATAAAATGGAAAACCTAGAAGAAATGGACAAATTCTTAGAAAAGTACAATCTTCCAAGACTAAACCAAGATGAAATAGAAAGACGAACGGACCCATCACAAGAACTGAAATTGAAACTGTGATTAAAAGCCTTCCAAAAACAAAAGCCCAGGACCAGATGGCCTCACGGGCAAATTCTATCAAACATCTAGAGAAGAGCTAACACCTCTCCTTCTGAAACTGTTCCCAAAGATCGCAGAGGAAGGGACACTCCCAAACTCATTCTATCAGCCACCATC
>NW_025927372.1:0-38601 GCF_016906955.1 Phacochoerus africanus
ATGAGCCGAAGACAAAGACAAATACCATATGATATCACTCATAACTGAATCTAATATCCAGCACAAATGAACATCTCCTCAGAAAAGAAAATCATGGACTTGGAGAAGAGACTTGTGGCTGCCTGATGGGAGGGGGAGGGAGTGGGAGGGATCAGGAGCTTGGGCTTATCAGACACAACTTAGATTAGATTTACAAGGAGATCCTGCTGAATAGCATTGAGAACTTTGTCTAGATACTCATGTTGCAACAGAAGAAAGGGTGGGGGAAAATGTAATTGTAATGTATACATGGAAGGATAACCTGACCCCCTTGCTGTACAGTGGGAAAATAAAAAAAAATTATAAAAAAAAATCCACAAATCAATCAGTGTGATACACCACATTAACAAACTGAAGAATAAAAACCGTATGACCCTCTCAATAGACGCAGAAAAAGCCTGTGACAAAACACAACACCCATTCTGATAGAAAAAAAACAAAACAAAACAAACAACCTTCAGAAGTGGGCATAGAGGGAACCTACCTCAACATAATAAAGGCCATATATGACAAACCCAGAGCTAACATCATCATTCTCAGTGGTGAAAAGCTGAAAGAATTCCCACTGAGATCAGGAACAAGACAAGGATGTCCGCTCTCGCCACTACTATTCAACATCGTTTTGGAAGTCCCAGCCACAGCAATCAGAGAAGTAAAAGAGATAAAAGGAATCCAAACTGGAAAGGAAGAAGTAAAACCATCACTATGCGCAGATGACACGATACTATACCTAGAGAATCCTAAAGACTACCAGGAAACTGTTAAAGAGCTCATCAATGAACTCGGCAAAGTCGCAGGATACAAAATTAATATACAGAGCTGCCCTTCTCTTCTCTTTTCCCAAACCATATTGGGAAGCCCCATACAGAACTACAGGAGGGTTAGGGCTGCATATGAAGTCCTTTGATTTTTTGCCCACGTTAAATTTTTTTAAAAAGCTAAAATGTGGGAGTTCCCATCATGTCTCAGCAGTTAGCAAACCCGACTAGCATCCATGACGATGCAGGTTCGATCCCTGGCCTTGCTCAGTGGATCAAGGATCTGGCATTGCCATGAGCTGTGGTGTATATTGCAGATGCGGCTCGGACCCTGTGTTGCTGTGGCTGTGGTGCAGGCTGGCAGCCACGGCTCCGATTGGACCCCTAGCCTGGAAACCTCCCTGCGCCACAGGTGTGGCCCTAAAAAGACAAAACAAACAAAAACGGGAAAATGTGCCCAAAATATACGTAGCTGTTCAGTTTAATAATTACAAAACAAATCCTCTCGTGTAACACCATTCACGTCAAGAAGGAAGACCACCAGCATCCCTTTGTTTTTCTATATATTTTAACTTTTTACACACTTGAAATTCTACACTTATGTATAAAATCTCAATCTTTTGAGACAAGAATCCCTTGAGAATTTCATAAGAGCAATGGTCCTTTTCCCTAGGAAACTGAACTTTCTTGAATACATGCAAAGGTATGCAAGCAATTTCCATTTGTGGGCTATCCTTCTATGGCAGAGGTCTGTGAATAGAGTAGACTGAATTCAGAGGGCCGCACTTGGATGGGAAATCAAATTACATCCCAATTTTCACAAACCTCTAACGAAAATGAGCATTTCCTTCCACTGTGAACGTAGGCAACAAACCACAGTGGACAGCAACACGGTGAATTTGGTCCCCAGGAGAAATCACAGATCATTTCATATCACACATTTGTTGCAGATCTTTTTTTTTTACACACATCCTAATGAACATGTCAGCAGTTGCATGTACTGGTGCATGTAAGGAACCCAAAACACAGTGGCTATGAAGTAAACGGTGGCTGTAATACAGCCTAGTGGTTCAACACAGGAGCTCAGGGCTCCAAAGGCCTTGGTTCAAACGTTGGCTCCCCCACTTCATGAAGAGAGAGACCTGAGCCAACATGCTTCATTTCGCCAAGACTCGGCTTCTTCATGGGGATAATGATACCTTCCCCCATTAGGCTGTTGTGACGAGTGCATGAACTGGATCCACATAATGGGCTTAGGACCACCCTGTCTGGCACCGTCAACAGGCCCATTCATGCAACTCCCACTACTATTGTTACTTCCCAACAATGCAAACCTCCTCCTAAGTGAGGTCTGATTCCTGATTTTTCCTTTTCCCTGGTTCATGTCAGATAAACCAAATAAATCTTAGGAAGCGTATTACCTTTAAATCTTGATTGTACATGTGCTCCCCCCCACCCCCACAAGACTCTCATCCTCTCAATTCCTCTGTTAATACTTCTCTCGCACATATCTTGAACTATCATTTATTCTCATCGCTGCCCTGCAGTTATAGTAGTTATTAGCCCTACCACTGTATCTTGGGCTTTGAGTTAAGCGTAGCATATTTATTACTATATCATTAATTTTATTTGTTGCCCCCCCCACCTTTTTCTAGGACTGTACCCATGGCTAGGGGTCAAATCAGGGCTGTAGTGCTGGCCTACAACATAGTCACAACAACACAGGATCCAAGCAGCATCTGCGACCTACACCACAGCCCTCAGCAACACCAGATCCTTAACCTACTGAGCAAGGACAGGGATCGAACCTGCATTCTCATGGATGCTAGTCAAATTCGTTTCTACTGAGCTCGCCAGGAACTCATTAGTTGAATATATATCATTAATTTGAAAAATATTATGAAAACCATTTCAATATAATTGGTTTCCTTTGTCTTTCTAGATACTTGAACTTATTATACATTTATTGATTTATTTTTTAATAGAAATTTATTGTCTCTCAGTTCTGTAAGTGAGAAGTCTGAGACCAAGATGTTGGCAGGGCCACGCCCTCTCTGAAGTTCCCAGAAGGATCTGTTCCAGGCCCCTCTCCTGATTGCTCATAGTTCTTTGACTTGTGGTAGCATAACTCCAGGGTTCATGTGGGTTGTGTTGTTGTTGTTGCTGTCTTTTTAGGGCCACACCCATGGCACATGCAGTTCCCAAGCTAGGGGTTGAATCAGAGCTGCAGCCGCCAGCCACAGCCGCCAGCCACAGCCACAGCAATGCCAGATGCACGCTGTGTCTGCAACCTACACCATAGTTCACGGCAACGCCGGATCCTTAACCCACTGAGTAAGGCCAGGGATCAAACCCGCATCCTCATGGATCCTAGGCAGGTTTGTTACTGCTGAGCCACAATGGGAATGCCTTACCTTATTATAGAGTTAAAAACATTACCCCAAGGACAGAGCTTCTACAGATTGCCAATGAGATATACGTGGGGACTGGGGGTAGGTTAAGAAATCCTGCCCTGGGGAACCAGTGACCCCAAGTTAGGAACCTCTGTTTATAAGATACAAACCTCAAGCTAATTTAGAAATCCTCAAACCTCACTAGACTCCCAAACACATGCTTTTTAAATATTGTAAATTTCAATTTAGTTTTTAAAATTATGTAGCATATATATATATATATATATATATATATATATATATATACTCACCTGGCTCAAAATTCCAAAGGTATGGAGGACACAATCCAAGGTTTTGCTCTGACCCCTGACCCTCAATCTACCAGCATGCTCCACTCCCCAGAGGAAACTAACGTTATCTATCTCTTGTGCCAAATGACTTTCATTTTTCTTACAAGTTTGAGAAATAAAATCTCCAAGTCAGATACCATCATGGACAATAAAAACTACATATAATATTTAGCAAATCTGTCAATTAAAAAAAATTGGAGTTCCCATTGTGGCTCAGCAGGTTACGAACCCACCATAGTGTCTGTGAGGATGCGGGTTCAGGCCCTGGCCCTGCTCAGTGGGTTGAGGATCCAGTGTAACTGTGAGGTGCAGTGTAAGTCGCAGATACAGCTCAGATCTCATGTTGCTGTGGCTGTGGCGTAGGCCTGCGGCTACAGCTCCAATTCAACCCCTAGCCTGGGAATTTCCATAAGCTGTGGGTATGGCCCTAAGGAAGAAAGAAAGAAAGAAGAAAGGAAGGAAGGAGGGAAGAAGGGAGGGAGGGAAGGAAGGAAGGAAGGAAGGAAGGAAGGAAGGAAGGAAGGAAGAAAGAAAGAAAGAAAGAAAGAAAGAAAGAAAGAAAGAAAGAAAGAAAGAAAGAAAGAAAGAAAGAAAGAAAGAAAAAGAAAGACAGACAGACACACACATAGAATTTCAGTCAATAGATTGCTTTGAAATATGGAGAGGGAAATACTTTTCTCACAGCTTCTGACCTCAAAATTATGGGCCAAGAAGGACCTTACAATGGAAGATGTTATATTCATATTTGGAGAGAATATACTCACAGTGTCTCAACCCACTGGAATGCCTTCCATGTATTTCCATCAATGTAAGAAATAGCGTTTCCTTGGAAATCTCTGTGAAGAAACACAGTTCATAACTTTAATAGGCAGCAAAAGAATAAAGAGGATAAGTAAGAGAATCATGGCCACCTTGTGGGGACTATTCAAATGCAGAAAGGACCAGCTTTCTAATTTCCGCAGCTTTTCAGCTTCCAAGTGGGCACCGTTAGTAAAGACGCAATGCGAGGCCACTGGCACCAACAAGGAGGCATTACCTCGGAACCTGACTTCCTATCTGTCCAATTCCTTGGATAGATAATGCCAATTACTCTGAATGTAAGTTTTCCCCCCCCCAGTCACCTCAAATGACTCCTTCTGGGTGTTCCTGTCATGGCTCAGCAGAAACAAGTCCGACTAGTATCCACGAGGATGCAGGTTCGACCCCTGGCCTTGCTCAGTCGGTTAAGGATCTGGCGTGTGCCACGTAGGTCACTGACATGGCTTGGATCTGGCATTGCTTTGGCTGTGGCACAGAACGGCGACTGTAGCCCTGATTCGACCCCTAGCCTGGGAACTTCCATGTGCCACAGCTATGGCCCTAAGAAGCAAAATAAATAAATAAATAAAAACTGAAATGACTCCTTCGACAAATCAATGAGAAAAAAACAGCAAAAATGTATCAGTATCAGCCAAACAAAGAAATCCTAAGTCAGGCAACACCCACGCTTTGGCTCAGTGGCCTCTGAATCTCTCCAGGTATTAGAAGGGTAAAGGCAGTCAGAAATTAGAGGGACCAGCACGGAAATCTCTCTCAGACATACTGCACAGGAAAAAGCACACTGAACAAGGAGGAAAGTCATGACCTCACTGGGGAAAAACAAAAAGGAAAGAGACCGGAAGGTAAGACATACATCCAAATAGTAACGGGAGTTTTCTTATGCGTGGGGTGGGATAAGTCCAAACAGATACCTGTAGGCCCATCTGCCTAGGGGACAGTTCCACTCAAACAGAAGCCTCCTGATTGCTTTATGCTCACCAGTACCCGAGGCCCAAAACTCCGCTCGCCTCCCTCCAACGGGTTCTCCTTCCAGACTGCTGTGTTTCCACCGGTTACACCATCCCTCGCATCAACATACAAGATTTTTCCCTTTCCTGGACTCCCCGCCCCAGCTCCAGTCAACTGCTAAATCTTGTCAGTTCTTCCTTCGTGGTGCTCTCAGCAGTTCCTTTCTACTTCCATCACAACCACTCCAACTTCTCACTTTACTCCTAGATTTCAGTGCAGCATTCACTGTGGTCTCCCTGAATTCACCTTTTCCCCTCTAGATCACTCTGCATATGGAACCGAAAATAACCCCCTTGTTTCCATCATCTGTGTCTCTTGCTTAGAAACTTTGCATGGCACCCGTCCGTATCTTAAGGGTGTTAACTTCCAAACCTCCGTGGCCGACAGTCAAGGGTTTTCCATAATCACATCTTTCGCTGTTGCCTGACCCAGCTCTTGGCAGCCAGACTGATCGATGAAATCCTGATCACCGCTACAGCCACACTGAGGCCCGAACTCTACCCCCTACTTTTTCTCTAACAACTCACAGCTAATCTTTAAGTCCCAGCTAAAGTTGCAGCTTATCCATGCAGCTTTCCCTGGCCGCCACACCCCAGTGAGGACCGGTGCTGGATGCGTTACAGTACCTTTCTATAGCTCTTCTAACACCTCGTTATATATCGCCGCCCTTTTAAAGGCATATTCCTCTTCTTCCCACATATCACTGTCCTGTTCTGGAGACAACGCCACACTTCCGTGGCTCTCACAGTATTTAGCCCTGATTTGGCACAAAATGGGTACCACATAGAGAAAGCCAGGTGACAAAGACGCGTTCTAGATATAACAGAGGGACTGAATAATCATAACAATAGCTAACAAGTGGGAGTTCCCTTCGTGGCTCAGCGGTTAATGAACCCGACTGGTATCCATGAGGATGAGGGTTCAACCCCTGACCCCGCTCAGTGGGTTAAGGATCCGGGGTTGCCGTGAGCTTCGGTGTACGTCTCAGACATGGCTCAGATCCTGTGTCGCTGTGGCTGTGCTGTAGGCTGACAGCTGGAGCTCTGCATCGAGCCCTAGCCAGGGAACTTTCACGTGCTGTGGGTGCGGCCACAGGAAAAAAATAGCTAACAATCAAATACATGCTAGGCACTGACATGAAAGCTTCACCTGTCTTAACTCATCTAAATTGCCCAACACGTCTTGATTCTGTGAGATGGTGACTGTCATAATTCCCATTTTACAGATGCGGAAAGTAAGTCAAAAAGCTAATAAATGACTGCCCTGGGTTCAAACCCACGAAGTCTGGTTCCAGAATCCCCACTCTTAAGCCCTTTGTTGTGTTCTCACCAATGACATGGGGAAAGGGACACGTTACTGTGAAGAGGATGGAGCAAAGCCAGGAGAAGAGTAGATGTTAACGAACTAATGGGGTAAAAAATGGAGAATGAGAAAGAATAAGGGCAATCATATGGAACAGACTGCAGAAGAGGGAACAACAGGGAGAAGAACGAAGATAGGGAATCACTGACAAACAAAAAGTGAAGACAGAAAGTCAGTCAACACGGGCTGGGGAGATGAGAAAGACCTGGAAGAGAGGCTGCCATGCCAGGCGGGATGCAGAGAACAAATGAGGAAAGGCAATTCTTGGAATTCCGTCGTGGCTCAGAGGAAACGAAGCTGACTAGCATCCATGAGGACGCAGGTTCCGTCCCTGGCCTCGCTCAGTGGGTTAAGGATCCGGTGTTGCCATGAGCTGTGGTGTAGGTCGCAGACGCGGCTCAGATCTGGCGTTGCTGTGGCTGTGGTGTAGGCCGGCAGCTCCAGCTCCGATTCCACCCCTAGCCTGGGAACCTCCATACGCCACCGGCGGCCCCAACCCCCCCCCCCAAAGAAAAAAAACCAAACCATTCTTACAAGACGGTGAAGGTGTGGTTGTAGCTCTTGGGCCCTAGAACAGGCACACTGCGGAGCCTCTGATTTGGGCTGAGTCCAGTGCACGACAGCGTCTCATTTCTGCAGGTACACAGCTCACATATGTCGACGTGCTCTGCGACGACATTCTGTTCTGACTGCTCCTTTTCTGGGGGGTATTGGGCGGAGTGCACCACCGAAGACTGCGCAGAAGGAAGGGTTGTCTCAGTTGACCCTGGCTGAGAAGTTATGCCAACAGGTGGAGCTGTGACTTGAGTCAGGCCTGGGTAAGGAAGTGTCACCGCAGGGTATTCTGGAGCGGGAGATGTCGTCTCTTGCAGGACCGTAGAAGGTTCAGCCTCTGCAGTAGGGCGTTGAGTGGTGGTAGGCTCCTGACCTTGATCCTCACTTGGAGCTGGAACTGTCACCTCCTGATGCAATGGCTCTGGAGGCTGAGGTGGGGTCTCTTGCTCGGCTGGAGGAGGTTCAGCCTCCACACCGGATCCTGTGGTTTCAGTCAGTTCCACGTCCACAGGTTGAACTGTGACTTGAGTCAGGTCTGCATGTGGAAGTGTCGTCTCAGGGTGTTCTATAGGGGGAGCTGTAGTCTGCTGCAGGCCTGTAGAATGTTCAGCCTCCGTGGTGGGTTCTGCAGTTGTGGTAGGCTCCTGGTCCACAGGCTTACCTGTGACACTGGGTGACGTTGGAAGCTCAGCCTGACCCTGATGTGGTGGTAGAACTGTTTGGCTCTGACTTACGGGAGGCTGGGTTAGGGTCTCCTGCGTGGCTGGAGAAGGTTCCTCCTCCTTCGTGGGTTCCGTTGTTATGCTAAGTCCCAGGTCCAGAGGCTGAACCGTGACTTCAGTCAAGGCTGGATGCTGATGCTGAACCTGCTCTGGACGTGGAAGCGTCGCCTCGGTGGGGTTTGGGGGGGGAGTTGTAGGATGTTCAACCTCCGTGGTAGGTTCTGGAGTCACAGTAAGCACCACGTCCAAAGGCTGAACCGGGGCGTTGGGCAATGTTGGATATGGAGCTTGGTCCTGACCTGGCGCTGCATTCGTCACAGACTGATACAATGGAGGCTGGACCACAACCTCTTTAGGTGGCTCCAGAGTCTGAGCTGGGGTCTCCTGCGTGGCTGCAGAAGGTTCATCCCCCTTAGCGGGTTCTGCACTTACTGGTCAGTTCCAGGTCTGAAGGTTGAACTGTGACTTCAGTCAGGTATGGACGCTGAGCCTGAAGCTGCTCTGGATGTGGAAGTGTCGCCTCGAGGTATGTTGGAGGAGCTGTCGTCTGCTGCAGGGCTGTGGGATGGTCAGCCTCCATAGCAGGTTCTGGAGGTTTAACTGCGACACTTGGCGGAGCCTGGTCCTGTCCAAGCGTCGGAACCGTCATCCCAGGATGCACTGGACTTTGTGCCTCCACCTCCTTAGGTGGCTCTGGAGGCTGAGGCAGGGCCCCCTGCTGGGCTGGAGAAGGGTCCGTCTCTTTGAGGGGTTCCAAAAGCTCCTGTTGGATCGAGGAAGCCTCTGTATGCCCAGGGGACTGCAGAAGTTCGGGGAGGGGCCCTTGAGAGGCCAAAAATGGTCCCACCTTCTCAGGAGGCTCTGACGGCTGAGCCTGAAGCTCCTGCTGTGTGGCAGAAGGTTCTCCCTCCTTCGGGGGCTGCGGAGATGCAGCTGGGGCCCCAAGGGGAACGGGAGACTGGGCTGGGGCCTCCTCCTGGACTAAAGAAAGCTCCATTCCCCCAGGGGGATCTAGAGTCTGAGCAGGGCCCTCCTGCTGCTCTGGAGAGGTTTCCACCTCCTCAGTGGGCTCTAGAGTTAAGACAAGCGCCAGATCCAAAGGTTTCCCTGTGGCACTAGACAACCCTGGATGTTGTGCTTCACCGGGACCTGGAGGTGAGAATGTCGCCTCTTCATTTACTGAAGGCTGAGCTTCGACCTCTGCAGAGGCCTCTGGAGGCTGAGCTGGGTGCTCCTGATGGCTGGGAGCAGGTTTGGTTTCCGCAGGAACCTCTTCAGGCCGAGCTGGGGCTGAATGCTGACCTGAAAACTCCTGCTGGCCTGACAACAGTTGCAACTGCTCAGGGGACACCGCAGACTGCACTGAGGTTTCTGGTGGCAGTGGAAAAGCTTCAACCTCATTACTGGATGCTGGACTTAAGGTGAGCACAAGATCCACAGGTTTAACAGTGACACTGCTGGGCCACTGCCGAAGCTGAGCTTGATCCTGACCTAGCGGAGAAACTGTTGTCACGTGATGCTCTGGAGTGACAGCTACATACTCATTAGAGAGCGCTGGATGCTGAGCTGGGGAGGATTCAACCTCACCAGGAGCCTCTGGATGCTGACCCGGGGCCTCCTCATGAACGGTAGCAGCTTCTGGAGATTGATCTGGAGCCTCTTGTTGAACTGGCAAAGGTTCAACTTCCTCAGGTGGCTGTGGAGGCAGCGTGGGGCCTCATGCTGGGTTGTAGAAAATCCCACACTGGTGTGGGACACCGACGGCTGAGTTGAAGGCTTGTGCGGATTTGGAGACGGTCCCACCTCTGGGCTGGCTTCTGTGCTTATGGTAAGCCCCACATCCACAGGCTTGACAGTGACATTGGCTCCGTTTGACTGCTGAGCATGATGGTGACTTGGAGGTGAAACTGTCACTTCATGATGCTCTGGAGGTTGAGCTGGCTGTTCCTGTTGAGCTGGCAAAGGCTCCGCCTCCCCAGAAGGTGGCTCTGGAGGCTGAGCTGGTTGCTCCTGCAGGGTTGCAGAAGGTTCTACCTCTCCTGCAGACAGAGCTGGGGTCCCTTCCTGGGTTGGAGAAGTTTCAGCTTCTTCCAAAGCCTCTGAGAGCTGCACTGGGGTCTCCAGCTGGGTTGGAAACTGGTTCATCTTCCCCAAGAGGCTCTGAAGGCTGAGCTGGTGGCTCCTGCTCACTCAAAGGCTCGGCCTCCCCAGGAGGCTCTGGAGGCTTCTCTGAGGTCTCCTGCTGGGTTGGAGAAGATTCCGTCTCCTCAGGGTGCTCAACAGGCTGAGGAAGGGCCTCCTGCTGGGCTGTAGTTGACTCAGCTTCCTTAGTAGGCTCTGGAGTAATGGTAAGTCCCAAATCCAGAGGCTGAGGTGTCGCATTGGGCAAGTGCAAATGAATGGGATGTGGCCTGATGACTGCAGGAGCTTCTAGCTCATCGCTCTCTGGCCTCTGAAGTACATCCTGGGTAGGGAACCCTGGGGCGTGAGCTGGGGACCCTAGCTGGACTGGGGAAGGTTCCACCTCCTCAGGGCGCTCTGGAGGCTGAGCTTGGGTCTCCTGCTGGAGTGAAGAGTCAACCTCTTCGGGGCGCTCTGGAGGCTGAGGTGGGACCTCCTCCAGGACTGGAGGAGTTTCAGACTCCTCAGGGCTCTCTGGAGCCTGCAATAAGGCATCCTGCTGGACTGGAGCAGGTTCAACCTTTTTAGTGACCTCTGGCGTTACGGTAAGGGCCAGATCCAGAGGTGTCACAGTGACACTGTGCCAGCCTGACTGCTGAGCTTCATTTACCCTATGATGTGCTGATGGCTGCCCTCCAGCCTCCTTAAGTGTCTCCGAAGCTTGGGCTAGGAGGGCCTCCTGAAGGCTTGAAGTTTCCATTTCCTCAGGGGCCTCTGGAGGCTGAAACAGAGCCTCCTGCTCAAGTGGAGGTGATTCTACCTCTTCTGTGGGCTGCGGATGCTGAGCAGGGGCCTCTTCCTGGGGTGAGGATTCCACCTCCTCAGGGGGCTCAGTAGGTAGATCTGGGTCCTCTACAAAATCTGCAGGTAGATTAGGATAAAAGACACTCACACCGGGATCGAAATGATTATCCTGCCACTGTTCCAGTTGCTGAGTTTCTTCAGACTGGCCCCTAGTTCCAACACTAAGTTTGGCAAGCTGTCGGTGCTGAAACAGATCTTTCTTCTAGTTTGGGGGTGAAACAACAAATTTGGTTGGTTTTGACCTCTTGCTACCTAGAGGCGGGACAAGTAGTTCAAATAATTGGTGATCTTCAGCCTGATCTGGACCTATCCTCTCAACCTTCCTTTGGAGTACATGCAGAACTAAGCCCTGACTCTGACCCCAACCTAGCACCAGAGGCACCTCTGGGAAATTCTGATGCTGCCTTAGCCTGTCATTCAGATGCTGCTGGTCAACAGAAAAGTGATCTGGCCTTGCAGGCAACTCACCAACTGAATCCAAGTCTGGGTCTGGAACGAAAGTCTCCGTTACCTCCTGACTGGGCGGGGCGAACATCTGGGCTGGAGAGGAGGCCGTCGAGTAAGCAAAGCCCCCCGGCTCTGCCGAGGGTGCAAGCTCATGGGGCGAGTCCAGTGAGCGTTCAGAGGTCAGCCCTGGGGGGTCGGAGGTCAGGGGGACATGGTCCGGGGCCCAGTCCGATGCCTGAGCTACCTGGACCAGAAGCCACAACGGTGGCCACGAAAGGAGGAGCAGTGGGGACCAAAGGTAAAGGCGGGACATGACGGGACGTTCCCTGAGCGGGAGCTGAACCATTATGGCAGTGGAATGAAGCGCACGCGCACCTTAGCAACGGCGCGCCCCTCCCCCGCTGCACGTCACAATGACTAGCCACGCCCCTCAAGTCCCGCCCCCTTTACTGGGTTCAGGCGGGGACCCTGTCTGCGCCTCCCCAGGGAGCCTTTTTCCCAGTGTCACCGGGACCCTCCCCCTTGCAAAGGCAGCAGTTGCCTCCCGCCCAGCCCTCTCCCCAACCCCTTGCCCCTCCCAGCCGCCTGGGAAAACGTCCCCATCCACCAGTCTCAAGCCAGCCATTAACCTAGGAAGACATCACAGTGCCGCTTTTCAGAGGTCTACTGCGTGTGCACACATGAAGGCACTTTAGGTGTTAAGTCAGCATGTGAAATAATTTTCTGGAAATGCTGTAACGAGCGCCCAGTTTACTTCCTTCATAGCCCTTTTTTTTTTTTTTTTGTCTTTTGTCTTTTGTTGTTGTTATTGTTGCTATTTCTTGGGCCGCTCCCGCGACATATGGAGGTTCCCAGGCTAGGGGTTGAATCGGAGCTGTAGCCACCGGCCTACGCCAGAGCCACAGCAACGCGGGATCCGAGCCGCGTCTGCAACCTACACCACAGCTCACGGCAACGCCGGATCCTTAACCCACTGAGCAAGGGCAGGGACCGAACCCGCAACCTCATGGTTCCTAGTCGGATTCGTTAACCACTGCGCCACGACGGGAACTCCTCATAGCCCTTTTAATAGTCTCTTTAATTTGGGTCCTTTGCAATTGTCTGGTACAACTTCCAACATCTAAACCCCAAAAGAGGAGTTTCATTGTATTCCCAGTGTCTAGCACACGATGGTATTTTTGTTTTGTTTTGTTTTGTTTTGTGTTTTAGGGCTGCACCTGGAAGTTGCCTATGGCATAGGGAGGTTCCCAGGCCAGGGGTCTAATCAGAACTGTAGCTGCCGGCCTGCGCCACAGCCACAGCCATGCCAGATCCCAGCCGCGCCTGCAACCTACACCACAGCTCGCGGCAACGCCAGATCCTTAACCCGCTGAGCGAGGCCAGGGATGGAACCCACATCCTCAGGGATGCTAGTCGGGTTTGTTACCGCTGAGCCACAGCAGGAACTCCACACACATAACGGTTTTAAAATGGAATTGATTCTAAGATTGGCCTCATTTAGGAATGGATCTGTTATTATAATCAGGTTTTTCGATCTTTAGCATCAGTACTGAATCCTTTCCTCTCCCATTTTACATTTCTTAAAGCCCAAACCGGATATGTTTGAAGTTCCTTAACTGATTTGATTTAAATTGAGTTAATTATTTTGCACAGGAAAAACTTTCAAAATGTTACATTTTTCAGAACATAGCCACCTTTTCTTTCTCTGCTTTCTTTGCTTCAGAACAAACTTTGCAACATTGGGGTGAGTTAAATAATCAGAAACCTAGTTGCACATTAAGTTCTCAAGGAAATGAAACACACTCTTGCTCCTTTAAAAAAGAAAAATCCCGGGAGTTCCTGTTGTGGCTCAGTGGTAATGAACCCAACTAGGATCCATGAGGATTCGGTTTTAATCCTTGGCCTTGCTCAGTGGGTTAAGGATCTGGTGTTGTCATGACCTGGGGTGTAGGTCACAGATGTGGCTGTGGTGTAGGCTGGCAGCTGTAGTGTCGATTGAACCCTTAGCCTGGGAACTTCCATATGCTGCCGGTGTGGCCCTAAAAAGCAAAAAAAAGAAAAATTCTATATGTAATATATTAATATTTTCTTTTAGAAATTACTTTGTCAATTTAATCTCTAATCTAGAGCATCCATATAATTGGCTTACAGAAGGTTCTTCAGCAAAATATTTCACACACGATACATATAAGTTACTACGATCTGGGTAGTACACCTTATTTGAAAGGCATTAATGGTTTTCCAACACTGGAGCATAATCACACTCAAAGCCATAGTTCCTTTGTTCCCAAATCCCTGGGATTCTGTTTGGGGGAGTTCTAAAAGGCCTGTGTCTTCTCCTAAACCCACGACTGTAGACGTACACTGAAGGCCCTCAGTCCTGCTCTCCAAATTTCAAAGAAGGGGTCAGAGCCCTTGCCAAGCACCTAGAAGGTGGGTACCCCTGTTAACCCCATAGTACACATAAGGGAGGTTAAGTGACTTGGAGGCCCGAGACCACACAACTCATAAGGGGTAGAACCTGGGTTCTCACCCGGCTCTTTCTGATTCTAGTTGGAGAAGGAGGTAGTTCAGTGGCAGAGCACGTGAGCTTTGAATCCAGGCATGCTTAAATCTGAATCTCAGCTCTACTGCATAGTGTTTGCTGGGCTTTCCCTAAAACAGTGCAGGGTCCAGGGCAACACAAGTGGCTAAGACAATTGCTACAGGGTCGTGATTTTTCATAGGCCCCTGGGGATGGCATTGAAGATGGAAACTTGTGAATTGAATCTGATCCATCCTCAGAAAAGAGGAGTCACAACGCCCTCTGGCCCCTTGGCCTCAGGCAGAGGGGGCCAGAGTGTGTGACTTCAGGGAAGTTCCAGAAATTCACTGAGCCTCAGCTCCTCATCTGTACACTGGGGAAAACATCAGGTGAAATAAGATAATATCATTAGGACAGTTTCTGGTCTGGAAGTTCCAGCTAATTCTCATCTTTCCTCCTAATTCTCACCAGTCCCTGCTTTTACTGCTCCTCTGAACACTGGAGTGAGATCTGTTCTTGTTTGGACACAGATGCAGCCTTGCTTGTATCTGATTGAAATCATCAAACTAGTATTAATGCAATTATCTCTCTCAACACTGGGATAGCTAGTATTCTCCTGGATTCTTTTTCTTTTTTTTCTTTCTTTTTTTTTTTTTTTTTTGGCCTCCCTGTGTGGCATATGGAGTTCCCAGGCCAGGGATCAGATCCAGGCCACAGTTGTGATCTACAATGCAGATGCAGCAACACCAGATCCTTAACCCACTGTGCTGGGACTCAAACTTGGTCCCAGTGCTCCAGAGACACCACTGATCCTGTTGTGCTACAGCAGGAACTCCTCTCCTGGATTCTGTTGTAGGATGCTGGCTCTTCCCACTCTCTTTTTAAAAATGGATTTAGGAGTTCCCACTGTGGTGCAGTGGATTAAGAATCCTATTGCAGCAGCTCAGGTTGCTACAGAGGCACAGGTTCAGCCCCTGGCCTGACACAGTGGGTTACAGGATCCTGTGTTGTCACAACTGTGGCGTATGTCATAGGTGTGGCTTGGAGTCAATCCCTGGCCTAGAAACTTCCTTATGTCTTGAGTGCAGCCATTAAAAAAAAAAAAGGATTTAAAATTTTAAATTATTTGTCAGTTATACCACTTACTAGGAAGAAAACAATCACAAAATAATGAACTGGAAAAAAAAAAACCCAAAGTTGTATTACTTGCATAGTTTACAGTACTAAGTGAAATGAAATGGTGATAAAACAGGACACACGGCAGTTCCTTGCCCCTGACCAGTTCCTTGCCCATCTTCCTAAGACAGCTCTGGAGTAATGGTAAGTCCCAAATCCGGAGGCTGAGGTGTCGCATTGGGCAAGTGCAAATGAATGGGATGTGGCCGATGACGCGGAGCTTCTAGCTCATCGCTCCCTGGCCTCTGAAGTACATCCTGGGTAGGGAACCCTGGGGCATGAGCTGGGGACCCTAGCTGGACTGGGGAAGGTTCCACCTCCTCAGGGCGCTCTGGAGGCTGAGCTTGGGTCTCCTGCTGGAGTGAAGAGTCAACCTCTTCGGGGCGCTCTGGAGGCTGAGGTGGGACCTCCTCCAGGACTGGAGGAGTTTCAGACTCCTCAGGGCTCTCTGGAGCCTGCAATAAGGCATCCTGCTGGACTGGAGCAGGTTCAACCTTTTTAGTGACCTCTGGCGTTACGGTAAGGGCCAGATCCAGAGGTGTCACAGTGACACTGTGCCAGCCTGACTGCTGAGCTTCATTTACCCTATGATGTGCTGATGGCTGCCCTCCAGCCTCCTTAAGTGTCTCCGAAGCTTGGGCTAGGAGGGCCTCCTGAAGGCTTGAAGTTTCCATTTCCTCAGGGGCCTCTGCAGGCTGAAACAGAGCCTCCTGCTCAAGTGGAGGTGATTCTACCTCTTCTGTGGGCTGTGGATGCTGAGCCTGGGCCTCTGCCTAGAGTGGAAAAGATGCAGCCTCCTCAGGGGTCTGCAGATGCTGAGCAGGGGCCTCTTCCTGGGGTGAGGATTCCACCTCCTCAGGGGGCTCAGTAGGTAGATCTGGGTCCTCTACAAAATCTGCAGGTAGATTAGGATAAAAGACACTCACACCGGGATCGAAATGATTATCCTGCCACTGTTCCAGTTGCTGAGTTTCTTCAGACTGGCCCCTAGTTCCAGCACTAACTTTGCAAGCTGTCCGCGCTGAAACAGATCTTTCTTCAAGTTTGGGGGCGAAACAGTAAGTTTGGTTGGTTTTGACCTCTTGCTACCTAGAGGCGGGACAAGTAGTTCAAATAATTGGTGATCTTCAGCCTGGTCGGGACCTATCCTCTCAACCTTCCTTTGGAGTGCACGCAGAACTAAGCCCTGACTCTGACCCCAACCTAGCACCAGAGGCACCTCTGGGAAACTCTGATGCTGCCTTAGCCTGTCATTCAGATGCTGCTGGTCAACAGAAGAGTGATCTGGCCTTGCAGGCAACTCACCAACTGAATCCGCGTGCGTCCGGGTCTGGAACGAAAGTCTCCGTTACCTCCTGACTGGGCGGGGCGAACATCTGGGCTGGAGAGGAGGCCATGGAGTAAGCAAAGCCTCCCGGCTCTGCCGAGGGTGCAAGCTCATGGGGCGAGTCCAGTGAGCGTTCAGAGGTCAGCCCTGGGGGGTCGGAGGTCAGGGGGACATGGTCCGGGGCCCAGTCCGGCGCCTGAGCTACCTGGACCAGAAGCCACAACGGTGGCCACGAAAGGAGGAGCAGTGGGGACCAAAGGTAAAGGCGCGGCATGACGGGACGTTCCCTGAGCGGGAGCTGAACCACTAAGGCAGCGCCCTGTCAGCAACCTTGTGCCCCGTCGTCCGCCTCACCTCACACGGCTTAGCTGGGCCGTCTCCAGGCAGCCCCCCCTTAGTTAAGTTCGCTCTCCTTGGGCCCCTCTAGGCACTCCCCCTTTCATTGCGTTCCCCTTCATCACGCCGCCGCCATAGTTAAGTTCCCTTGAGTTCCGCCCCCTTGTTAGGTTTCAGACCCCGCCCCGGAGCCAAGCTGCGCCTCCCGCCTCCCTCCCCAGAGAGCCTTTCCTTGAGTTCCGCCCCCTTGTTAGGTTTCAGGCCCCGCCCCGGAGCCAAGCTGCGCCTCCCGCCTCCCTCCCCAGAGAGCCTTTCCTTGAGTTCCGCCCCCTTGTTAGGTTTCAGGCCCCGCCCCGGAGCCAAGCTGCGCCTCCCGCCTCCCCCCCCAGAGAGCCTTTCTCCCAGGGTCCGGAGGACCCTCCCCCTTGCAAAGGCAACAGTTCTCCCCTGCGCAGCCCCCTCCCCAGCCCCTTGCCCTCCCCAGCCCCGCGGTGCCGCCCCTCCCATCCGCCCTGGCCCCCACAACTGGGCAGGATGGGGGCTGCCGACAAGAGCCGCCCTCGACTCCAGAGGCCTAGGGGTGGCGGGGTGGGAGGTGCAGAGCTCCCCAAGGAAGCCGCAGGGCCTAGCGGTCCAGGAAATTCAAAAATGCTAGTCCAGTTCTGGTCGTTTGAACGCCACCTCCTCAAAGTGAGACCTGAGAGACATTCTTCCTCCCCTTGGCCACACTGTTTCCAAGAGAAGGAGCTGACCTGCAAAATGAGCACCAGTCAGGGTGCCAGGAGGGGAACACACCTCACAGGTGGCAGTTATGAAAATGTTGCCATTTCCTCTAAGCTCTCCGTATCCATGTCCCGTTACTAATTCACCACTGTACTATTAGGGGTTACCACTGACTCAGTGATGACTCCAACACTTCCGTAGGAGGGGTTTTGGGGGGTGGGGGGGTGGGCAGTGAATGGCCCTTTACACTATTCGCCTGGGAAAACGTCCCCATCCACTTGCCTCAAGCCAGCCATTAACCTAGAAAAGCATTTCAGTGCCGCTTTTCAGAGGTCTACTGTGGGTGCCCACATGAAGACACTGGAGATGTGAAGTTTGGAAATGCTGTAACCAGCACCCAGTTTACTTCCTTCCTACTCCTTTTAATACTCTATCTAGTTTTAGTCCTTTTTAATTGTCTGGCACACCTTCTAACATCCAAACTCCAAGAGAGGAGTTTCGTCTTACTCCCAGTGTCTAGCACACAATGGTTTGGTTTGGTTTGGTTTGGTTTGGTTTGGTTTGGTTTGGTTTAAGAGCTGCACCTGAGGCATATGGAAGTTCCCAGACCTAATCAGAGCTGCAGCTGCCGGCCTACACCACAGCCACAGCACCTCTGCTCATTTCCTCGTCCCATGTGCTCTGCCTAAAGAATCACTGAATCTCTCATTATCCTCCAGACCTACCATGCCCTGTCATTGCTTTTTGCATATGCTGTTCCCTCTACCTGGAATGCTCTTCCCTCACTTAGGCCAGGAAAATGCCACCTGTTTCTTCAAGAGGCAGTTCAGAGGCCCCGACCTGTGAAAGTCACTGCTGGGTACGCGCCTCCCAGTGCTCTTGGGCGGAGGTACCACCCTCTTCTTTCTGCCCTGAAAGTCCTTTAGTCGCACTTTAGTTCCAGTGCCTGTTACAGAAATTGTGATTTATTTGCTTAAGTGCAGGGATTGTGTATGTCTCATGCTTGTTTTTAATGTGGAGGTGGCCCAGAGCAAGGGCTTGAGAAGAATATGTGTTGAATGGAAGGTGGCGTGTTTGGAATTGCCGTCAGCTGTGGATAGACAGCTCTCTGCCCCCTTTCCTTGTGCCCTTGGGGGTGTGTCAGTCTTTTATTGGACCTCAGGAAGAAAAAGGTAGCTACCAGATACGTATCATGGCTCCCAGGACTCCAATTGCCTGGAGGAAAAACACAAACTGTTCTTAAAAAAATATCTGTTGTTACAATGGACGGTATCTTTCAGGATGGGAAGTAACTGTATACATATTTTTTAAACAGTCACTCAGCATTTTAGCTGCTTTTCAGCTGAACCCAGTGCAGTTTGTCCTGTGTTCCATTTACTTTGCAGCCACCCTCTTCATCTGTATTAACAGCCATCACTTCTTTGCTCCAGGAGTTTTGCCCTCACACAGCAGACATAGCAGTCCCTCGGGGCACCTGACCCACAGCCGCAGCAGCAGCAGAGGCAGCGTGGATGAGATCATGTCCCAGCCGAAGCAGAAGGAGCTGGTGGGCAGCGTGCGGCAGAAGATGCTTCTGGACTACAGCGTGTACATGGCCAGGTGTGTCCCCCAAGAAAGCCGAAGCCCCCAAAGGAGCCCTGTGGAGAGTGCGGAGAGCAGCCCCACAGCTGGGAAGAAGGTAAAGCTGGCTGCCTGGGCGTGGCTTTTCTGCTCTTATACTCATTTCTTCACACAGAAGCCTTCGAGTGCCTCTTTCATACCCGGCCCTCTTCTAGGCATTGGAAACAGCGATGCACAAGGCAGATGAGGGCCGAGCTCTTAGGAAGCTTGATCCCTAGTCCAGGAGACAGGAAGCAGCGAACCTCAGGTGCTGATAAGGATTAAAATAAAGCCAAATGAGGGAGGGTGGAAATTGGCCAGAGCTGGTTTAGATTGACAGCCGAGGAGGGCCTCTTTGAGGATGTGACCTTTGGGCAGAGACCTGACCAAAGTGAGGAAGTGAGCCCTGGTGGCCTGTGTGGGAGGGACATTTCAGGTGTGGGAGCAGAAAGTACAAGGATGTGGCCGGAGAATTCAGGGAACCGTGACGAGGCCAGCGTGAGTGACAGCAAGGGACAGAGAGGCAGTGGGGCCTCATCAGATCCTTACCTCGTCAGATCAGATCATGTGAGGCCCGGGGGTGGGGGGGGGGCGTTGAGCAGGGAGTAGCGCTGATCTGACTTGAGCTGAGAAAGATAAGTGGCTCTGCAGGGAGAATGGAGAAGGGCAGAAGGAGGAAGAGAGCCGATGGGAGGCGGTCACAGGGGTGGAGAAGGGGCTGAGATTGAGGTGGTCCGAGCAGCTGTGAGAAGTGGCTCCTGAGGGAGAGAACCAGGCGTCGAGGCGTACTCCTAGCTTTTGACCTGGGCAGCTGAGGGATCCGTAGGGAGGGTCACAGAATCAGTCGAGGTCGAATTCCTCAATAGCACCATGTCCTCAAATTCTCAGACTCCTCAGCTGTGACCAGTGCTTTTTTTTTTTTTTTTTTTTGCTTTTTAGGGCCATACTTGTGGTTGTGGCACAGGAAAGTTCCCAGGCTAGGGGTCAAATCAAAGCTACAGCTGCCAGCCACAGCCACAGCCACAGCAATACGGGATCCGAGCCGTGTCTTCGACCTACACCACAGGTCACAGCAACGCCGGATCCTTAACCCACTGAATGAGGCCAGGGATTGAACCCGGATCCTCGTGAATCCTAGTCGGGATCCTTCGTTAACCGCTGAGCCACAAAGGGAACTCCTGTGACCAGTGCTTTTGAAGGTTTACCATAAGCATTATTTACACAGTATGACAAGCTGGACATTGACTCAAGATCATTTGCGATAAGATAAATGAGCTGCCAGACTCCAGACTCTGTTAGATGCTTTAACAGACCCACTCTGCTCCCTCGAGCAGTCTTGGAGACCAGGTGGTCGTCTCTCCGTTTCGTAGATGGAGGAACCCCACTTCACAGCAGTTAAGTATCTTAGTTTCACAGTTGCTAAGTGACGGAGTGTACAAACCCTGATCGGAGCCCGCGAGCCCCTTTGGCTGTCGCGACTGCTCTCTTAGTGGGTCCTTCTCACACTGGGCCTGACCTGAGGCCTCCTGCCACTGTGCCCGCTCGGGTTCTGAGGCGCGGCCTCCCACCTGTGGAGCCAGTGCCTGTTTTTCCCATGTTCAGTTACTAAGGTGTCTGTCCCCATATGACCTCTTAGTGACTATATGTATATTTTTTTAACCTTATGGCCGCACCTGTGGCCTATGGAAATTCCCAGGCCAGGGACTGAATGTGAGCCACAGCTGCGGCAATGATAGATCCTTTAACCCACTACACCAGGCCGGGGATCGAACCCGTGCCTCCAGAGTGACCTGAGCCACTGCAGTCGGATTCTTAACCACTGGTCCTCGGTGGGAACTCCGTGACTGTATTTCTGTTAACAGGAGGCTTTGGTGCCTTCCTCTTTGTGCCTCAGCCTTTATTCACTCCGTTGACTCCTTCACTCAGCCTGTTTGGCCCAAAGAGACCATATACCTTTGCTGGCCTCTGACCCACTGCCTCCGCCTCTGAGCCAAGTCAGCAGCTAGAGTGGGGTGTAGGCCTCCCTCTGAGCTAGAGGAGTGTAATAGGAAACTCGTCCAGAAGTGTGCTGTTCACCACCAGTGCATCCCACTCGCCACAGGTCCTTTTCTTGCTAGGCTATCAGGGTCGGAATTCTATCAAACTCTGGAGAGTTGTGTGTTGTAAGAAAATGATCTAATAAATAATGCTTGCTTTTTAAAAGAGCTTCATAAGTTAAAAAACAAAACAAAACAAAACTTTTCGGGAATTCCCATTGTGGCTCAGTGGGTTAAGAACCCGACTAGTGTCCCTGAGGATATGGGTTCGATCCCTGGCATCACTCAGTGGGTTAAGACTCTGGCATTGCTGTGAACTAACTGTAAGGTGTAGGTTGCAGATGCGGCTCGGTTCCCGCATTTGTAGGCCTGTGGGTACAGCTCCACTTCAGCCCCTAGCCTGGGAACCTCCACATGCCATGGTGTGGCCCTAGAGAAAAAAAGAGTTTGAGAACATTATTTCCTCAGTGTGCACTGCTTGTGCTTGTCTCACAGAACCTGTGAGTTCTCTGGAGGCCCCAGCCCAGCCCCTGGACCTCACGACCTGGCGTTGCCCACATTGGGTCTCTGGTACAAACCTTTTTTTTTTAATTTTTGCCATTTCTTGGGCTGCTCCCTCGGCATGTGGAGGTTCCCAGGCTAGGGGTCGAATCGGAGCTGTAGCCGCCGGCCTACACCACAGCCACAGCAACGTGGGATCTGAACCATGTCTGCGACCAACACCACAGCTCACAGCAATGCTGGATCCTTAATCCACTGAGCGAGGCCAGGGATTGAACTCCATCCTCAGGGATGCTAGTTGGGTTCGTTAACTGCTGAGCCATGATGGGAACTCTCATAACCTCTTTAAATTAACACCTCCATCCCCCCAGAAATTCAGAGATGAAGTTCTCTGACTGGCAAATCCTGAAAATATATGTTTCTCTGCAGAGAAGCAGCTGAAGAGGTCCAGCCAAAATAGGCAATAAATCCATGCCTGGCTAGATGCTACTTCATTTCATAAGAAATGTTTAGCATATGTTCAGATTTTCTTACACTCTTAATTATATTCTAAATTTTACAAAATTATTCTAATGTTCAATTTGAGCAGTTCTCATGAGAATAAGAAAACTCTGGAGGAACAGAAAAGAAGGACTTGCCGGATTTAAAAATGTATTTTAAAGCTACAGTAACAAAAGCAGTTTGATACTGGTAGGAACAGAGTGCTCACTATAGACTCCAGTCCACTGGGAAGCTCATATTGAGAGGCGCACTGCAGGTCAGTAGGGAAAGATTTGGTTGTTCCAAAAACTAGGTTATTGATACCTGACTAGCCGCTGGGAAAAAAATTAAAGTGGATCCCTGAATCACATTTTACACTAAAATTAGGCATGGACTAAAGATCTTTTTTAAATATACATACCCATACATAAATCCAGGTGGAGGAAACAGATGAATTCTTTGCTCTTGAGGTGAGGTATGAATTTCTAAGCATGATACCAACACTCTTGTTAGTTCATTTAAAATATCTACCGACAGCTGTATCAGTTGGGGTCCCAGCAGGGAAACAGAGGGCACCCTCCAATGGAGTAAGCTTGGGGGAGAGTTTAATAAAGGGAGGATTTGTAAAGGTGTGGGCCAGGGCAGCACCCCGGGGCTGGCAGCAGTCAGGGGCACTACCAGGCCCTGAAGGGGCAGAAGCTGGAAGCGGTTGCCCAGACTTGGCAGGGTCGCTGTGTGGAGAGGGCAGCCTGTCTGACAGGAGCTGTGGCCTTCAGTGGAGGGAAGGGACAGATGACCGGGTTTGTACCTCCGTGCACCTCCCTGCCACTGGTGTGTCCCAATGGCCAAGCCTGACCAGAAGCCAGAGGGTGAGAGAGTCCGTTGATGAGCTTCCTGCAGACCAGCCTCTCAGGGTTTGGTGAGGAACTCGAAGCCAGGGGGAAAAGGGAAATATCCAGCATGGGGTCAAAGGGTGTGATTTTTTCCCCCCCCCCAAGGATTTTAATACAAGAAACGTTGTAGGGGTTTCGTACCTCCTTGCTAGCAGTCTAAGAGAGGGCCATTGCCCCAGAGCGTCGGCACCTCCGGGATCATTAACCTGGCCAGCCTGGCTGACGCCTAGTCCGTGGGCTGCTCTCTGGCCCAGCACCACTTCTCGGAGGAGCCGTCACGGTCCTCCTTCTCTAAAGTGCCCCGGCCTCGTCTGTCCCGTTACCCACCTGTTTTCTCTGAGACACTGATCACTCTATGACATTAGATTATTTGTCTACTTATTTATCTGTTTCTGCCCCTTCAATGTAAACCCCATGAGAGCAGGGACCTTGCCTGTCTCATCCATGGCTCTGCCTGCAGGACGATGCCTAGTATGCGGTAGTGCGCTCCATACATTTTGGTTAAGTAACGGTTTCCCAAAACCTTGACCATCCGAGAGTACGCGGACCTCTACGTTTGCCAGGTCGCCAGCGCTTCTCATTGTCCTTTACTTCTCTCCTCCAGCTCCCCTACTTTATGAATGAGCTGACCCTGACGGAACTCGACATGGGGGTAGCTATGCCAAAAATCCTTCAGGCCTTCAAGCCTTACGTTGATCACCAAGGTAACTCTTAGTTGACTCGAGAGAGGAATTGAGCAGTTGTACAAGAGTTAAATTGTTTCCATCGATGCAGACTGATATCAGGGCTTTGTGATGGAGGGAGTTGGGGCTTTTTTAACAGTCTCTTTCCTGTTGCCTGTCTTCAGCCTTGAACTGATGGGGAGTAGATCAGGACTCCCCCTCCTCATCCTTCTAGGTTTCTGGCTCCTCACAGGTCCTCCTTCAGCCCAAAGATGCCCACATGGCACCTAGCAGGGCCTGAGCTTTTGTGTGACCTGGCCCTGGATGGCCACAGCCCTTGCGTGTGCACCTGCCCAGCCCTGGACTCTTGTTTTCTTCTTTTTTTTTGGCCATGCCCACAGCATGTGGAAGTTCCCAGGTCAGGGATCAACCCCTCGCCACAACAGTGACCCAAGCCATAGCAGTGACTGTGCTGGATCCTTAACCCACTGCGCCACCAGGGAACTCCCCTCGCCACAACAGTGACCCAAGCCATAGCAGTGACTGTGCTGGATCCTTAACCCACTGCACCACCAGGGAACTCCCCAGCCCTGGCCTCTTGCCAGGAGCTGCCCCTCCTCAAAAGCATTCCATCTTTTACCTCGCCCTGACTTCCAGGTTGTAAATTCTTTGAGCTTCACGTTTTATATTTTTCTGTTCCTTATCACTCCTGGTAGGTACTTCAGTGTTTGAAAAATGAAGACCTGCATTGTCAGATAATATTTTGAGAGTAAGGCTCTCTGCTGGAGGGAAATTCTCGGATTTGGTTTTTAAGACATGATACCTAACATATTATTTATGCCTGCTTACGTGTGTGTGTGAGAGAGAAGTTGATTAGAAGTGTGGAGAGAGCCAATAAAATTATGATATAAAGATTTGTGTCTATTTTATGGCACCTTGGCAGAAAATTTAGTATCTGTGAGTTTGGTGAAAAGAAGAATGAACTAGGTAGGCAGGAATAATCCACGAGCAAGAAAGGAAAAACCTTCCCATCACGGAAGTATCCGACTTCTCTGTAAATATCCCTCTCCAAATGAGCCTCTTTCCACTTAAACTGGATTTACATTATTCCTCAAAAGTTTCAGGAACAAAGTAGGGGAGAAAAATCCAACACTTTTCAAGAGAGTGATACTTGTTTTGAAGTAAATGTTTTGTAACATATAGAGACTACAGCATCTACTTTGTCTCTGTATGGCTCGATCAGATCAGATGGCTCTTGAACGTATTTAGTGAAATCAAGTTCTGTGTTGTATACATTGGATGTAAATACAAAGAGTTTTTTCTAGCACTACAATTAGCAGCTGTAAACAAATCTCTGTAGCAATATTTCAGCCAACAGCGAAGCCCATATTTCTAGGTCTTCAGCATCCCATCGATTTCAGAGAGAGACCAGAGAATTATTCGCAAATCCAGGAAGCCTCCTACTAGCATGTCGAGGTCACCTGTGAGCACTGAATTATGTCTACGCTTTGATGAATCTGAGTGCTCCGAGGGTGGGTTAATTTCTGGTGCACTAAGAGTGAAACTGGAAAAGATGCTTTGCAAAGGGTCTAGTTGGAGTTCTTTCAACCACATGTAAAATGTCAAAAGATTCATTACCTGTGTGTCAAGCTCAGGGGTCCCAACCTTCACCCCATTGGCATCACGGGGCCGCCTGCCTTCCTCTCTGGCTCTAGGGGGCTCTGGGTTGCCCTTTGCTCTTTGCCTCTTTGGGAATTGGCTTGTAACACGCTGGTAAATGATCAGCTCACATAAGAGTCGGGCTTAAAGAAAGTAAATACCACGTGTGCATGCTCTGTTTTCTAATGCATTAGCAGTCTCTTATCTCAGTATTGTCCTTTGTTGAATTGGTAGAAATTTCCAACAAGCGGGCATCAGGGCCACCACTGGGCTTTGTAGCATCTAAGAAGTGTCCCTGTGGCTGTGAACTCTGCAGCTTTGGAAGGCTTTGAATGAAATTCACCAAATGCCTAAGTCTCAAGTCTCTTTCCTGTTCCTCTGGAGCCAGAGCTGCAGCAAGACATCTCATTATATGGATCAAAGCTTTGCCAGTTTTTAATCCATTTGAGGCTCACTTAACTCCATTCAGGGCAACTTTTAGAGATCTGCCTGCTTATGTAACAAGGGAGGAAATGTTACTAAAGAAAGGAATGATAAAGACAGAAAGCCTGTGGGTATTAAAAGTTTGATCAAATTAGGTTTTTCCAAGTCTACAAAGGATACATGTGATGGTAAAACAGAAATGAACATGAAGGGGAAAGATGTTTCTTGGATTCCATTGCTCCAAGAGAAACCTTTCCTTTTGGGGAAATTAAAATCAGGAGTGACTCGTTAAAACCAACTCTGAAAAGCAGAGCTCACCCTCCCAGGGAAGTGCCCCCTGGGTGAAGAAGGCTTCAGCTGCTCTCAGGAGATCTCCCGGGGATCCCCCTACACCCTCTTATGAAAAAATGTTTCCTAGGAGTTCCTTGGTGGTGCAGTGGGTTAAGGATCCGGCCTTGTCACTGCCATGGCTCAGTCGCAGCTGTGGCACGAGTTTGATCCCTGGCTCCAGATCTTGTGCATGTCATGGGCGCGGCCAAAAAAAGATTCCTGACTTGCGCTTATCTGTTGCGGCACTTGGCTCAGGAGGGGTATTTGGGCCAGAGCCAACTGGATCACTCCAGCCCGAGGATGCTCTTCCTGAGGCCACACAGGGCCATGGTTCTGAGCCCTAGCTCTAGGAACACCCTGCCGGTTCACAGCTTCATGCCTTGGGCAAGACCTTAGCCGCTTCACTAATGCTCCTCTCTCAGGCGGGGAGGCCAATAGCACCTACTTGGTGGCTTAAATGAGTTAATACATGAGACACTTGGAAAGCCTCTAGTGCCAGGCAAGCTCTTAAGTGTTAACTTTTATTTTTACCCTTGTTGTGGCTGCCGTCAGTGCTGCTGCTCTTGGAGACTTTGTGCGTGACTGTGATGTTCAGCTGGCCCATCCTGCAGCCCAAGGCCAGCAGACCCTCCGAGAACAAATGGAAAGAAGAAAGCCATTCTCACTGTGTGGCCTTGCCACTGAGAGGAACAAGGTTGGAGTTCCCGTCATGGCTCAGTGGCTAACAAACCCGACTCTTATCCATGAGGACAAGGGTTGGATCCATGGCCTCACTCAGTGGGTTCAGGATCTGGCGTTGCCATGAGCTGCGGTGTAGGTCACAGATGCGGCTCAGATCTGGCATTGCAGTGGCTGTGGTGTAGGCCGGCACCTGCAGCTCGGATTCAGCCGTTAGCTTGGGAACCTCCATGTGCCATGGCCCCACAAGGACCAAAAAAAAAAAAAAAGAAGGAAATTAGCGCCTCATCCTTCATTCAATGCTGGGATGAGGTTGCCTTGCCAGCAGAATATTGCAGAAAAGTGGAGCCAGAGTCTGTCTGTGACCTGCCCGTTCCCCACTGCGCCCCCGGCTGCAGCATCCTCATCAAGGGAGCAGCTGCCCGGGGCAGATCACGGCAATGGGGCCAGACTCTGGGCTCAGCTCTGACAAGAATGACACGTGCCCTCTCTGGCCAGATCATGTTGCAGGAAGAGAAAATACTCTTTACTAAACCGAGGAAAAAACACCCGTTTTGGAACTTGGGCGGGGTGGGAGAGAAGAGTCAGATTTGGGACTCTGCAGACCTTGAAAGGTGGGGCTGGTTCCGAGAACAGTTGCAGGTAGACAAAGCCAAAAGTGACGCCCTAAAAGCCACCTGCAAATGCAAGGAATACTGGTTTTCTGCTGTGTCTGAGTGAGCAGCATGGCACTGGTCTGGTTGCTCGGAACAAGACAATCACCGATGTGCCCTTCCAGGAGCCAGATAACCCAAACATCTGTTGTTGGTGATGTACTATTAAATCTTCCACTTTTAAGAGCTTTTGTTCTTTGGGTACTATCTTTTTTTTTTTTTTTTTTTTGGCTTTTTTAGGGCTGCACCTGTGGCATATGGAGGTTCCCGGGCCAGGGATCCAATCAGAGCTACAGCTGCCGGCCTACACCACAGCCACAGCACTGCCAGATCTGAGCCGCATCTGCGACCTACACTACAGCTCATGGCAACACCAGACCCTTAACGCACTGAGTGAGGCCAGGATCAAACCCACAACCTCACAATTCCTAGTCGGATTCGTTTCCGCTGCACCACAATGGGAACTCCTAGATGCCAAATGTTGACTCTCAAAGTGAAAATCAGCCAGCAGTTACAGGTAGGGGAGGGGAGGAGCAGATGGCATGAGCCAGTCTCAGCCAGCAATGCCTGAGGGCCTCTCCCCTCCTGCTGAGCAGCCCGTGTGCCATCCAACCTGTTCAGTGAGACTGAGGCCCTTTGGGTTAGTTTAATAGTAATATGACAGTGAGCTGCTGCGTGAAATTACTGGATTTATACGAGCACGGCAGGGCTGCTCCTGAGGCCGGAGGATCTATTAAATAACCTACCAGGGAGAAGGCGGAGGGACCTCCGTTTTTACTCCTCTGTGGTGACACACACCAGGGCACACGTGTGTTACCCTCGGGTGGCATCACGGTCGCTCTGCATAAGGTGGCCCGGGCTGCCTCTATTCTTCTTCAGCTATAAACTTCATGAGGACAGGTATTCACCTCAGCATCTTCAGCTCTGAGTCCTTGTGTTTAGACTCATATACATTTGAGGTGGAGCGAGTCTCCCTCAGACTAGCAGTGGTGGTGGAAACAGAGCCTTCCCTCGCGAAGCTGAAAAGAAACAGAAAAACAGCCGTCTGACCCTTCACCAAAATCACATATGTACTGACCTTCCCCCACTTCTTTTCTTTTCTTTTTTGGGGGGGCCATGCCCACAGCAGTGACAGTGAGGGTCCCTTAACCCTCTGCACCACTAGAGGGCCTCTCCCCTGCCCCCGCTTTGGAGCGGTTTCTCAGAGCTCTCTGACAGGCTGCTTCCCAGGCTGTGCTCCTCGTTTGGCCCAAATAAAACCTTATTCTCATGACTTTTTTTTTTTTTTAATTTTAATTTTAATTTTTTTTTTTTTTTTTTTTTTTGCTTTTTAGAGCCCACACTGGTGGCATGTAGAGGTCCCAGGCTAGGGGTCAGATTGGAGGCTACAGGAGTTTGGTTGTGGCGCAGCAGAAAAGAATCCAACTAGTAACCATAAGGTTAGTGTGGTTCGATCCCTGGGCCTTGCTTAAGTGGGTTAAGAAACTGGCATTGCCGTGAGCTGTGGTGTGGGTCACAGCCATGGCTCGGATCCCAAGTTGCTGTGGCTGTGGTGTAGGCTGGCAGCTGTAGCTCTGATTAGATCCCTAGCTGGGGAACCTCCCATATGCTGCGGCTGTGGCCCTAAAAAAAAAAAAAAAATCAAGAGCTACAGGCCACAGTCACAGCAACACAGGTTCCAAGCTGCATCTGCAACCTACACAACGGATCATGGTAACAGCAGATCCTTAAGCCATGAGCGAGGCCAGGGAACAAACCCTGCAACCTCATGGTTCTAGGTGGATTCGTTTCCACTGAGCCACAACGGGAAATCCTAAACTCACAATTCTTAAAAAAAACCCCCAGCTATCTGAGCTCGTCACAGACTGAATTGTGCGTGAAGACTGAAATTTGTTTAAGTTCTTTGTCAGTTGGTTCCCCTGTTGCCAGTGAAGGGTGGTTTTGTAGGGACTCGGTAAGCAGGCACCACCCTCCACCATTGGACAGCCCTCACACCATGAAGACCCCTCGTGTGGGGGAATTGCTAGGGACTGAATGTTTTGCGTCCCCCCTCCTTCCCCCCCCAACTCGCATGTTGGGCCCTAACGCAAGGGTGATTGTTTTTAGAGATGGTGATTAGGTTTGGATGAGGTCATGATGGGATTGGTGCCCCTCAGGAGAAGAGCACCAGAGAGCTAGCTGTGCCCCTCCTCTGCATGTATAGGACACAGGAGAAGGCAGCCGTCTGCAGCCCAGAAGCGAGCCCTCGCAGGAAGGAATCAGCCGGCACCTGATCTTGGCCGTCCACCCTCTAGAGCTGTGCCAAATAAACGGCCTGCTGTTCCGGCCCCCCTAGTTTGTGGTGTTTGTTACAGGAGCTCGAGCAGACCGAGACGAGACCCTTTGTGTTCCTGCCCTTTGCAAAGAACCTCTCAGAACTGGCTGCCTCCCTCCTCTGTAAAAGACTTGCCTAAATGGTCCTGCTCCTCAGCTTCCGGTTTCTATCCTTGAGCATTCCCAAGACCAGATGGTTGTAGGAAGCAAGTATTTTAAATGAAATGCCTCACAGGGATGTCCTAACCTTTGCGAAGAGCCCAGAAGAGAAAGCCCTGTCCCCGCCTCACCCAGGTGAGGAGCACTCAGCTCAGCAGGGTTAGGGAGCCACGCAGACACAACCAGGGCCCCGCTGCACACACCGTGAGAAGGCAAGCCTTTCTAGTAACTGTTAGATTTCGTCTCTCGGTCACTCAAGGTGGGAGCTCCTGACTCAGCCTTTATGTCACTGGTTGGCCTCAACTCTGATTGTGTGTGCTCCAGGGTTTTCAGGGCACTTCTTTGCCACTGAATCTTTGTCACAGAAGCAAGTTTTTCTTTGCATCTAATGTTAAAACAGTCATCTTCCCCTCATCTAAATGCAAACACATCATAATAAGATAATGTGTTTGAATGTTTGCAGTTTGTATCTGTTTTTAAAGGTTCTCACCTTTCTGACTCCTTCATATCTTTACTTAGAACTGGACCTGAGCAAGGCCCCTGGGTGGGCCTCAGGGGACACATAGCATGACTTAAAAACAGGCCCCATCCCCCAGGCGGAGGTGCAGCCCGTTGTCCCTGCCTCACCCCCTCCCCACCCTGGACGGGCTCTCTCTGACTGCCCTGTGGCAGCCTCTTCCTTCAGGCCCTGTGGCTTCCTCTGGTCTGGTTTCTATCGGCCACGGCAACCGCAGCAAGCCAGGTTGGGCAGCAGTCGTGGGAGGAAGGAAGTGGGCTGGCTGTCTAGGCCCGTGGTCCCTTGTGCAGATGGGGAGGCCCATGCGGAGGCACAGAGGTCAAGGAACCTCCAGTGGAGTGGAACCCAAGCCCTGGCCACGTGTCTGTACTCTTCCCTCTTCCCACCCTCAGCTCCCGGCCGGGGGCTGGACCACATGCCACTGGGTAGAATGTGCCGGTATGGGCCGGCTATTTACCAAACCTGAATCTGTATCCCCTCATTTAAAAAACAGACAAACCAAACCTTCTACTCTGTAGCAAGTGCAATTCTGGTGCTTTAATATGACAGCCTTCAAAGGCAGTACACGCTAGTAATATGTCTTGGAAACATGACTAGGATTTTCAAAGGGAATGATTATGTCTGAATACATAGGGCAGTCAGGTAGTTTGAGTCTGTTGAGTCTCAAGTTAAAAAAAGCTGGAGATACACAACAATAAATACCTTCCTTATTGATGTTCTATTTATATGGAGATTAAAATCTATTAATGTCAAGCCTTTTGCCCTAATCCCCTTTCTCCTGGAAGTGATTAACAACTAAATGTCTTTATTAAAACAGATGTGCCCTTTATTTCCAGTAACAGTGCCTTTGAAGAATAAGCTAATTAATGATTTTCGAAGACTTAATGTGAGCAAGAAATAAAGCGGTTTTGTGAGTTGCTGCAAAGAAGCCATTCACAATTGATCTGCATATCACTTAGCTAAACCAGGTCATTCATGGAAAAATAATTACCTTCAATTATGATAAAAATTTGGTGAAAACAAAACTGGAAATTATTCTGTCTTTAGTGAGGAAATACACCACTAGTGCTTACGGAGGTTAAGCAAAGCTTTTATCTGAGATGGTGGCCGAACGGGAGAGGTTACTTACTATAATTGTTTGAAAATGTACCTGTGGGTGAAGAATGGTTTTAGATTAATTTCCTGCTTCCTGTTAGATGTTGTCATTTGTCTTAAGAGGATCTGTAAACGTTTATTAACATTTAAGCAGCCACTTGAAGGATCATGTTTTGATTGAAAGTCCATGAGGTGTTAAGGTGCCTGGAGTCAGAAAGGTCGCAGTGTGGGCTGTCCTGCTGGATCGTAGGACCCTGAGGTAGAAGGTGGTGAGATGACCGGTTTGCATTTGAGACTTCCGGTCAGTGGCCACTTTCGCTGCTGGGCCCTCCCAGTGAAATTCCGTAAAGCCAAAAGCCTCAAAGATATGCTCTCCACAAGTGTCTTTTCTAAGAAATAGGGTTTTAAGGTAAGGTACAAAGTGGTCACCCAGCTTTATCGAGATAATCCTGGGGCTCGAACATAAATTCTTTTGTTTCCTTTACTACGCAATTTCCAGAATGAAAGGGGTTCCAAAAGTTATCCTATCAAGCTAGACCCGAACTGTTTTCTGTGCCCCTCCCTAGCCCTACAAGGAGAACAGGTATTTTAAAGAAAGACCCTGGTTCTCACATTGTCTTTAAAGAGCACAGCTTGCTGGGAAATTTCTGCACCTCTCCTCTGCCTCTCAGCAGCTGGGAATCCACAGACCTCCGCCTGGCTTGGCCCAGGGCAAGCCCTCTCCTGCTGGGAGTGTGTTTCTTACTAAACGTGAAAAGAACCCAGAGGATGGGGACCCTTCAGGATCTAAGCTGAGCTCACAGTGACCATTTTAATGGATATTGAGATGCTGGCAATTTGCCAAAGGCTTGGACTCTTTCCGGAAGCTTTTCTTTTGACAGTCCCTGCTTGCAGGCATCAGTAATACAGGCAACATCTATCTGCTGACTCTTAATGTGCTACCCACTTGGCTACTTTTAAAATAGAAATTTTTATACTGTCTTTTATAAGAAGTCATGTTTTTCCGGGGGGAAAAAAAACCTTGTGTTTTTTCACCATTTCTCCAGGACTCTGGATCGATTTGGAAATGTCCTACAATGGGTCCTTTCTGATGACTCTTGAGACCAAAATGAATTTGACCAAACTAGGTAAAGAGCCTCTTGTTGAAGCCCTGAAGGTTGGAGAAATTGGCAAAGAAGGGTAAGGGGCTATATGAATTTACTCATCCAACCCCTGGGAACCGGCTTCTCCCTCCAGCCTCTGAGCAGCAGCTTTGATGTGTAGTGGCCCCGATGTTGCGTGAGCTTTCCGTGTAAGTGCTTTCAGGGCATGGTTTCCTGGTTGCATCCCCTGCAGAGCGTGAGTCCCCGCTTCTGCTCAGTGCCTTGGGCCTCCGTGCTGCCACTGGGGCAGCCAGTATTGATTACCTGGGAAGCATCACTGAGTGAGACCAGCAGAGCAGGCTGCACAATAAAAATGCTTTGTGAAGAAAATCCTCCTCCACAAAACCCCTCATTCAACTTGCAGCCACAGACAGCAACATGTGGGCCAGGCTAAGGTCCTTAGGATGTCTGTCTGCTTTAATCACAAAGTCAGAATTATTTATACTTAATATGATTGATTTTGTAGCCAAGAGGGTGCTCCTAAGGTGTTTTGAGACATATTTCTCTAATAATACAATATTGATTTTCTTAGTAAATTCCTCTCTTTGTAGAAGATACTGCATCTGCTGCCCAGTTTGTCAGATTTAGTAAACACTCCAAATTTGTGAGATAGTTAATGAGGCTGATTTTTTTTTTCTTAGACGCTTAAAATGGATAAGGTGGAACTTTTAAATGCACACACACCTTAAAAATTACTGCCTCTGACTACCTATTTAAATTAGATTATCAAACTAAAAATATATATTATTAGATATATTACCAAACTAAACATGTGTGTGTGTGTGCATATATATTTTTTAAACCAAACTAAAAATGAGCGTAGAATCTACTACTCCCTACACCTTTAGCCCGTGTGCGTGGAATTAACAGAACAATGATAGGAAAATGCCACAAGGAGCCGCCTTTTCAAGATCTGAATATAGATCCTGGCTCTTAGATTTCCGCTTAGTTCTGATACTGACCTAAGTAAGGCTTGTATTCAGACTTGTGGTAAAAGCAGGGTAGGTGGAGGGAGTTGGTCACATGTTTGAGAATGTTCTTTCTGACGTGATTCTGATTTATCCAGGTGACTTAATGAAAGTGTTCCTATTTTAATTATTGGAGAACTTTACCTGCTATACACAATCTAACCTATATCTGTGCTATTTTCCTTTCACTTTTCTACTGTTTGTTAAAATGTGTTTGGATCCGGCAATCTGTGGATTGTGTTTTCCGGTGAGTGGTATTAATCAGCCCTCCATGCAGCATTTCATACCCTGTCAGTGCTGAGTCTTGTTTGGACCCACGTGACACCATGAGGAAGCCCGTCCTTTCATCATGTTCCTGGACATAAAGTCACCCTTTGTAGACCCGAGAGGGCTGTGATCAGGCGCATTTAAGCGGCTTTCCTGGCGGGGAAGGTCGTAGCGACTTCCCCGATTTGTATTGCCGGATCCTGAACCAGTCCTCCCGTCAGACTCAGCCTCTGTCCCCGGATGCCCCCACCCCAGCGCCGTTCACCACCATGCAGGCACCATCACCCAGCCTCGTGACAACAGGGTTGCAGAACCAGCTGCCGATAAAAAACACCTTAGGCAGAAGCAACCTTGGAAATGAGGTCTCACTAACCGGGCGTGGGGCAGGGCAGACGGTAGTCAGAAACCTTTGTGCTGGGAATCCGTTTGTACACGGAGCTGCTGGGACTCCACGGGAGGCTGGGGCGGGGGTCTTGGGAGCAGGTGGCCCCCCGCCCCCACCAGATCCCTGAGCTTCTTGCCTCTTGAGCCTTCCACAGTCACTGTCAATCATGCGATCATTTCAAGTGTATAAACTCTGGCTGATCAGAAAGGAGTGCTTCTCTAGACAAAAAAATTGCTGTTTTAGGAATATAGTGGTATATTTAACTTATATATCTAAAGTACCATATTTTTTTTTTCCCAGTACAGCCTGGTATAAAATGTTTTGCTTCTTCCTGTGAGGGTGTTAAATTTTATGTTGATGTGTAATTGGCTATCATTTAATTTTAAAAGCAAGGGAAAATACAATCTAAAAGCACTTTACTTGGAAGAAAAAGGCTGGAAAACTGAACCCTTAACCCTTTTTTGAATAAAGGACCCCCTTGGGAATCTGAGAGCTCTGGATCCTTCCCCCAGAAAACGCGTGCACACGCACCATTTGGCTCTCAATTTCTGGGAGCTCGGAGAGCCCCCATCGCTAATCCGTCCACGTCTCCGTCTCGAGCTGCAGAATCACCTGAGGCTAAATACCGAGCCGAGGCAGAGTCCCACACGGTGGCAGTGACTGAGCCGGTGATCTCCGGGGCTGACTCTCCTGGAGGAAGCCTCTCCTGGAGCAGCGTGTGCCAAGAGCCGCCGGCGGCCCTTTCCTCCAGGCCCTGCCTCCAGCCCCCGGCCGCTTGTCCGCCTGCCGTTCTGCTCTGGCGGGGCCTCTGCTCTGCCTCCTGTCGTTCCCGGTCCCCCTGCAAGTGTGCAGAGGCCTGCGCCCGTAGGGAGGCCCAGAGGGGAGGCTGCTCAAGCCGTGGGGAGTCCTGCCGGCCTGCGGAAAGTTCGTTCCTGTCCTCCCCGCGTGACCCTGCGGGTGGTGGTGAGAAAGGCCCCCGAGTGAGGCCTTTCCCTTTGACCTGCGGGCACACTTTATTTGCAGCAGTTTTCGTTTAGTTTTTTTTATCTTCAAATAGCTTCTTGTTACGTAAGGTAGTTACGGTAACTTTGGGGCAGGAAGACGCTCAAAACGGAGTCCAGGAGGTGCGCTGGGCAGCCCTCAGGAAGTGGCCTGGGGCCGCCGAGGGGGCCCGCGAGGGGCATGAATGGCGGCCCTGGAGGGGCCTTTCCGGAAAGGCGCTTGGGGAGCCCCGCTCTGCCCCTGCAGCCTGGCAGGGGGCGAGTCCCCGTGTGTAGCCGCGCCCACCACCTCGTCTCGGGCCAGCCGTGCGCAGTCCAGCCCCGCGTGCGGGAGCCCCGTGCCTGTCGCCCTCGCTACGACTCGGGCCAGCTCTGGGTGGGCGCTCTCGTGTGTGTGTCTGTGGCAAATGTATGGGGCCGATTTTCTCACAGAAAATGAACACACTCTGATGAGTGTGGTTCCGTCAAGGCAGTCGCCTCGCTGACCTGTTTACTCACCTCACTTAAAGCGTTTTTGGGGAGCACTTTTTGAGTTACCTCTGGAGTCTGTGACTTTTTTTTTTAACTACTCTGAGTGAGGGCAAATCATCCTACTTTGTAGATGTATCGGATTCTTGAGAAATTGCCAGAAGTCATTCGGAGGTGGCAGTGATTGTGAGAGTAAAGAATAAAATGTTTAGGTCAAGACAGAGTATCAGTGGAGTTCCCGTTGTGGGTCAGTGGTGAACAAATCCAACTAGGAACCATGAGGTTGTGGGTTCGATCCCTGGCCGCGACAGTGGATTAAGGATCTGGTGTTGTCATGAGCTGTGGTGTAGGTTGCAATGATGCGTTTCAGATCCCACCTTGCTGTGGCTGTGGCATAGGCTGGCGGCTATAGCTTGGATTGGACCCCTAGCCTGGGAACTTCTGTATGCCGTGGGTGCAGCCCTAGATAAGACAAAAAGGCAAAAAGACAACAACAAAAAAGTATCAGTGATAAAATGATTCGTTCTTTGGAGTTCCCGTCGTGGCTCAACCGTCAGTGAGCCCGATTGGCATCCATGAGGATGGGGTTCAATCCCTGGCCTTGCTCAGTGAGTTGAGGATTGTGTTGCCGTGAGCTGTGGTGTAGGTCACAGATGAGGCTCGGATCTGGCATTGCTGTGGCTCTGGAGTAGGCTGGTGGCTGCAGCTCTGATTCAACCCTTTGCCTGGGAACCTCCATATACCGTGGGTGTGGCCCTGAAAAGACAAAAAGACCCCCCCCCAAGGAAAAAAAGGGTGAAATGATTCACTTTTTCCTATGTGTCTGACTCCAAGCACATTTCTAAAAAGATTTTTAGCAAAGGCAGCAGAACTGGAATAAGCCCTGTAAGGTGGCTCTTTGAAAGGCTATCACACTCATCTGGAGTTTGAAGATGTGCTTTAAAAAATAGGCTTGTCATGTTCTAACACATCTTACATAAGACTGTGCAGGTGTCTTTCTCTGAAATTCATGCTGGCATCATAAGGTTGAGATCACAATGCATGTTTAGTTATAAAACCTGAATATCAGCCAAACATTTAGTTACCCTCCTAATGAGTAAGAATTGGGAGCTGCATAACACAGCTCCCCATGCAGAGGGAGAGGTGCCATTTGGTCAGAGTCAGAATTTCATGTCATCTGATGTGTTTTAACTGATACAGCTTTGTCTAAATTATTAACTTCAAGCCACAAAATGTGTCCTGTTCTCTGTCCCGCAGAGGATTAATTCAGGAACCCAAGAGCTCACTGCAGTGCTCAGCCTTTGGCATCTTTTCCTTCAGGTCTGGAGGCTGCCAGATGACAAATACCAGTGGGGACAGGAGGGGGCGGTGGCTCTGCGTGCTTCACTGTGGTCCAGGATAGTAAGGCAGCCTTCTGTGCTGTGTAGACTCCTTACCTGGCAGCACCAGGTCTGAGCTGGGGGCACGGCCATGTTAGCGATGGAGGGGTAGCGTTTCTGAGACGGTCCCGTTATCTTTGGAGCTTTACCTCCCTGACTTCTTGCATCCCAAGACCCAGGGTAGGCTTTCTTGGGAATCATATTCTGCTCTGTACATTTCCCACAGAAGAGCTCAGTGAGGGCCGCCTAACCCTGAAAGCTCAGAAGGACACACATGAGCATCGCCTGGAGGAGGCAGGCGTCTGATGCGAGGAGGAGGAGTCAGGTGCTCTCCCCGCGCGGCCAGGGACAGGAGGCTTTTGTGTCTGCAGAGGGCGTCCCCTTTTCACGCTGCATTCAAGCCGCTTGGCTGGAGCGCTGGCTCTAGTGTTTCAGAGCCAGGATGGAGAGGATCCGGGTGTCCTGCCAGGGAGAATATTCGTGCGGTCTTCTTACAGCCGGGCTCCTGTTTCAGGCGGAGATTTCAGTACCCTCCTCTCAGTGCTGGGGCCTCTGCTGGGCCTTCAACATCGCCAGGCGTGCTCTGCCCTTGGGTGCCCTTGGCCCTTTTGGCCAGAAGATGGCTGTCCCCGTGGGCGTCTGGTAGCTCAAGGACATCACCCGAGGAAGACCCCAAAGGGTTATACCAGCAGGGAGATGAGACCTAAGCTGTGTTACCTTCCCCCATCCTGGTGATTTTGTCCTCGTCAAAAATACAAGGTCCACTCTCTGCTTAGCCACCGTTTGGTAGCTCAACAGTGTTCAAAGGCTACTCTGTCCCTTGTTCATTTCATCCCCCTTAAGTCTCTGAGCCTCAGAGATGGGCTCTGCCATCTGCCCCTCTGAAGCAAAGGCACCGTCAGAGGAGGCAGCCGCCTTTTGTGTGGCTGAAGCTCAGCCAGGAACCCCACCCCCCCCACCCCACCAGTACCCTCACAGGGGAGCTTGATCGTTCACCACTGCAGGTGACCCAGCAGCCCCCAGGCCTCTGGAACCAGGGATCCACCTGGAAAGACTAATGAGGGACCTTGCTCTCGGGTGAAGCTTTTCATTACTTCATTTAAAAAAAGGTTTTAAATTAGTTGCCCGGGAAGTTCCTGAGTCCTCATATCAGTTGCTCCCTCGAGTCCCTTGAGATTTGTACCCTGTGGTTGTTGGCTCTTTTCTGTGACCTTCAGGAGCTGGGGCAGGCATGGGGTAAGATAAGTAATCTCAGGAAGGATTCTTGAGCCAAATCTAACCTGGAGGTAACCAGGCCCAAACGCATCATGTTGTTGAACTCAGCGAGTCAGGGGACTTGCCTGAACATCCCCGTCACCTGTGAGGTGGTCATGTCACCAACATGAGCTCTCACCTGACCCGTGCAACCATCCTTCTTTCCACTCACCCTCCCATCGGCCACGCTGCACTGTTGACGAAATCACTGCATC